>NC_090279.1:159276250-159581667 GCF_040414725.1 Anabrus simplex | reverse complement strand
TTCATTCTGAGACGAAGATTGCAGATTCATATCAGGGCCCAGCATTTACGGTTACCTACTGAAGATAACATTTTTCAATGCCATATTTGTAAGAAAGAATTCACAAGAAAATCAACGTTGATTAATCATCTTTGCATACATTCGGGTGAACGACGGTATAAATGTAATTTTTGTGATAAAGCCTTCATTCAGAGTTCGAGGTTGGAGGTGCATATTAGGACACATACAGGTAATCGGCCGTTTAAGTGTGACACTTGTGGTAAGGGATTCTTTGACTCCAATTCACTTAAGATTCATCTTAACACCCATACAGGTTATAAATGTTGTAAATGTAAAATCTGTGGGAAGGTGTTCACCAGGAAATATGGTTATAAGATTCATATGCTAAATCATACAAGTCAGCACAACTTTCGGTGTGAAGTGTGTTCTATGTCCTTTACTGAAAAGTTGAGACTGTCAAAGCATATGATGAAGCATTCAAACCGAAAAACATTTGATTGCAGTATTTGTGGAGAGTCCTATCGCCGTAAAAACTCGTTGGAGAGACATTTGCTCATCCATAAAATTACGGATTCCCGTCCAACGTGAGTGTGTGTATTAGGTAGAATAATTGGATCATGCTTTTAATTATTGTCAGGGTGATTTTAATCATATAAGTGTTTATAAAGTAAGAATAACTGGAAAAGCAAAATTTGATATATTTAGATTCAACTGAAAATCTTAGTTGAGAAAACGATATGGTGCCTTTGAGTTACTAGATATCATTTATTTATTGTAAAAATGATTTCTAATCCTTCCTTAAAATACAGAAACTTCATGTGGTTTTGGGCATTTCATAATTTCTCTACCCTGTTCTCTGAATATTTTGGAAGTATTGATATTAAGTACAGTTCTTGATCAGTCTATCTCCCATCTCGGTATCAGCAGTGTTCTCCCCAGAAATTTTCATCAGCCAGGTGGCAGGATTGTGTCGCCAGGCTGAGAATACTACGTAAAAATGAATATGGTAAAATTTCAATTTATTCCTGTCAAGACATCAACAATAATATCAGACAGGTAAACTAACTTTGAAATTTAATTATCTTAGTGTTATCACAAAAGAGGACATAACAGAGTATTTTGAACTCAACGGCTCATTCATAATCATATAAAACTGAGGCATACCACTTGGTTGCTAAGGAGTGCCATACAGATTTGAGACATCATGAGTAATAGTGTGCTCGCATGCAGTTCCACGCTAATTCAGACATTGCTTGCTCACAAGACTACATGATAGTCAAGCTCTTATATAATTGATGCAATTATGTTGATAATAATGAAGGTTTATCATTTAAATAAACACATTTACAATATTTACATTTTAATTTGGAGCACCCAATGACTCAGATATGTATTAATATTATGAAATTAGTACATATCTAGGCTATGTTAGCTGGATGGTCCATAAAAGTGGCACGGCAGTGCGCCCATTAAAAATGTTCTAGTCAGAACACTGAGTAAGTTAATTTGAGTTAATTTCAGTATAGTAATTGGTTTCGTCGCCATAAGACCTCTCTGTGTCGGTGCTACGTGAAGCAAAATAGCAAAAAGAAATTGCCAAAGCATTCTTAATTTCAACATAATATCACATTTCTTCACTTGTCCTCAAGTGCACTCTAACGTGTGATAGTGCAGTGCTTGTTATCTTTCCCATAATCACATACCAGCAATGAAACTGTGACATGACAAAGTATAACTGCTTTAATTCTACTTTATCTGCTAGTAAGCTTATATTATGACAAAGAGAAATATTGTTTCCCAAATTACATCTATTCTGTGTCTATGTAATAAACTTCTCAATGTACTATTTACCTGAATTAATTTTATGCCTTTCACATATTGATTATCAGAACTCTTATATAAAATATAGTCTAGTGGCGAAGACTATGTGCTATCCATATTGAGAGCGAGTCTTGTATCAAGAGTTGACAGTTGGTTACTGACACAGCAAACATATTGGTCTGCAAAGAAAATTTCTTGCTTATTATGACTTTCATGGTTTATAGACCATTGCCTTGAACATAATGAAGTCTGCGTGATGTAATGGAGCTCTCTTTTGGAGACTGTTTATGGTCAATTTATTTCTTTTAAACCTAAAAATGTAGTTTGTGATGCTATGTGAGTTACTCTTCAAGTGTGGGATTATTCTTCAAAGCACCAGACAATATCCTGTGTTTATTTTCATGTAAGGTGTTCACAGCATGCTAATTTCTCATCATGCAATTGCCTAGTAATGAACATTTTCAAAACCATTGGTAATACTGATGTAAGTCATCTCAACAAGTAAGTAAATAATTTCAGTACAGATGCAAAACAGATGTAAACAAACGTGGATTAAGACTGTAATAGTTTCAAACCTGTTTTCTTTTGGAATGTGTTCATGATAATTTCTTATCAAGGGCAACTATTTGACATGAATTAATAGAAATCAAACTCTTTAACTGGAATATCAAACCTTTATAATTGTAATATCCACCTAATATTCTAAATTATTTCTTTCTGATTGAAATGTGTTTTCTCGAAAGCATTTATTACATGATGTGAGACACCTTATATAAATATTATTATATGTCTTAAAATATATAAACTAATATATTTTGATTGTTGAGCAACCATTATTTAAAATCATTTTAAGTTTTTCTGATTGATGACATAGATGTTGATTCTCATAGGGAACCTGAAATATTTGTCCCGAATGAGTAAATATATAATACCAATAAAAATGGTCCGTTATTGACAATTATAAATTTTCCAGCTAACTCATTCCTGGTTGCCAGCGTTTTGCCCCCATGTGCTAGGTTGGGCTCATCAGTTGGTACCTAGCACACCTACCAAGACGCATGGCTAGTGCATACTATGGAGGTCACTGCGTAGCCCACTTGAAGCCACCGGCAGTGCCAATGCACTATGAGAGACTTTGTCTCATTACCAAAAATTGATGCCTGCTTGGCCATCAGATAATATAATATAGATGTTGATTCCCATACAGAACCTGAATTCAGGTTCCCTATGGCTTCAAGTACCCTTTCACTCCCACTGGGACTTATGTGTCCCGCAAGGTCATCAAGCAATACTAGCACAGGACCGTGTCCTACTGGTTATGTGTATATTTGTTAGCTTTAGCATTACCATAAATTTCCAACAGATGGCACTTGTTCTCAGTTTTATTCATAGAATGGGATAATTTGGTACAGGTCACTGTTTTTGCACCATTTCACAGAGGATGCATTATTGTGTTCATCGTGTAACACATGCAGTTGCTTGTAGCAATAATAAATACCATTTTCATGCATCTTACATATTATTATATCAGATTAGTGAAATGTTATGGACACATACAAGCTATGGGTAGTCTTTGTTGGGACATAGAGTCCCAGTGGAATTTTATAACCTGGTTTACAAAATAGCTTTTGTTTATTGTAGCTGAGATGACTTCAAAAATATGGCATCATGAGGATGTCTTTTTGAGTGATGACCAACTGGCAGAGATTTTAGAGCACAATGGAGAAGTTTCAGTATCAGATTTGGACTTTAGCTCGGATAATGATGTTCCGGATGTAAATTACGTGCCTAATGACAGTGATTCGGTAGGTTTGGATGATGATACAGCCTAAAAGCAGATGAAAATGACAATTGCAGTGGAAATAATATAAGACCTAGATGCTTTTGATAATAATGAGGATGGAAATGTGAACTCGACAAATGACAGTTTTTTGTTTACCTCCAAGATAAAAAATTTCACACCAGACTGACATTCTCAGAGATGAGAAGAAAATAAATGTAGCAGACACTGACCACGGCAAAATATTGCTTATGACAATATTATTCCAGTAATACTAAACAGAAACATGACTATGTCATCAGACTATTTTGATGTCTGGTTACAGATTTTTCCTTGCAGTCTGCTTGTCTACATTGCTCAGTGTATAAATGTAAGATTAGACATTCTCAGACATGAGAAGAAAATAAATGTAGCAGACACTGATCAAGGCAAAATATTGCTTGTATTAGGAGTAATGCAACACCCCCTAAGAATTACAGTAAATAACGTTAGGCCAGTTAACGCCACAGGGTAGTGTGCACACAAGGATAAAGAAAAATAAACCAAACAGAGCGGGACAGCAGGCAACAAATTATCAAACATACCAGGAAGCTAGGAAGAGTGCTGAAAACCCAAACCATATAAAAAATTACAAGAAGCACGGATCCCAAGGAAATGTTAAGGCATTCACCAAAAAACTATACCGAATTTTCAAAAAATGAAAATTAGGCTATAATTTGGTAGTAGTCATGTGAGAATAGTGCCACATGGCCGGTGGTCTTCAGTAGCAGCAGTGTTTGTTGTGTTTGGCTTTTCTTTGCTTCAATATGGTAGGCTGTTGGAGATGTTTGACCTTCATGATATAATTAAAGCCACAGCCACTTCCTTCCCACTCCTAGCCCTTTCCTATCCCATTGTCGCCATAAGACATATCTGTGTCGGTGCGATGTAAAGCCACTAGAAAAAATCTAATGGTTGTCTTGTGAGTCTATAATTACTAGTAGAGTCAACAGAGGTCAGGGGCTACCAGTTAGAAAGTAAGGGTTTGAGTAACCTTCGCGCTCATCATTTGCCACATAATTACTATTAACTGCCAACATTTTAACTCTTATATAGGTAGTTTCTTTGCATTGTGGTGCCATACTTCATAACACATGAGAAATTGTAAACCATGGATGAACACTTTAAAAGGTGTAGAACAAACACAGGAAACTATTTATTAAAAGACCATGTAAGGAAACAAGTGGAACACTATCTGAGGGAAAGTGGCAGTGAAATTTGTAGATTCTCATATAAGACAGTGACCTTGAAGAAAATGAAGACAGGAAAAATTTTATCCTCCCAGTGCTCTGTCCAAAGCCAGCTTAAAAAAGGATGGGAAGCTTTGTATGAATGAAAATGACTAATTCATGTGGAAATATATTTGACTGAACTATATATATCTTTTAAAAGAGTCCACCTGTGTTGTAGTAACACTGTAAAAAAATCCACGTAAGATAGTGGAGGGCGAGAAGTATCCCATACAATGGGCATGTTAATCAAGACAAAAAGTTAAATATAGACTTACTACTATGAATGTACACTCTAAAAACATAGGAATTGTGGACTGGTACTAATTATAAACAGGATAGTACAATAAGCATATAGGCCACAGTTCATATGTAGTACTACTGATGGGCCCTTGTTAAAAAAAATGTATCAGAATGAGTGAAATTACCAATGGCATTGGAAGCCCTGTTGGCATTAAACAGTTCCTTGCAGTTTATTCTCCAATTTCTCAAGACCGTACAATGACCTACTCTGAGATTTGTGGGGAAACTACATGATGGAGGAAAGGGAACCAGGGTGGAGTATTTTCTAGGAATTAAGTTTAGGGAAATGTTGAGAAAAGGTGGTAGTTTTTCATGTTACCTGCAACAACATAAGGCAAGCTGGAATATGTACAAACATAAATGGGCATGTGTAGGATCTGCTTATGACAGTGCATAAGCAGTTTAGGGGCAACGGTGAAATATTGACTGGAGTGTGATCACAGATTTAAACATAACTATCGAGTGGGTTCATGGCAAAATGGCAGTGATATTTGTAAATCCTAATGGGAGAGTAGAAGATAGGGATTTATGCTGTGATGGTCTGGACTTGAACTGCAGGGGTACATGTATGTTAGGAGGTTTGTTTAGAAGGATTATAGGGAAGTACCTTCAGGGAAACAGACAGGACTAGGGAGCAGCAATGATAATACAGAAAACTGTTACTGTTAAACTGTACAAGTATTGTATCGAAAGGAATATAATTAAGTAAGTTGAAGGGTCGGGGGACAAAACCAGGTAAGTCACTTTTTTCTTGAAATTGAGATATTGTTACAGTCCGCTTCAGAGTGATCATGCGCATCTATTGAGAGGTCGGAAATGGAAAAAAAGCAGGCGAGTTAGGAGAAATAAGCGCTCAAAGTTTCGCTGTAAGGGGAAAGAACTAGGGGAGTCAACTGCAAAGAGGAAAGAAGCAGGCAAGTCAATGATGCCTCAGCTGGCCACGAGAGGGCAGAGCAAATATCGCGGCGCTATCTGTCTTGACTTTGTTCTCTGTGCTTCCCTCCATTTACTTGATGTGTTGTTTTTGTTCATCCACGAGGTTATGGTTTTATTGTGAGCTGTGTGTCGCGAGTGTGTGTTAGTGGTTATGGCTTCCAGTGCTGATGAACTTGTAAAACATGAAGCAAAAAAACGAAAGATTACTGGACGGATGTCAGAGGTGAACAAGAAACTGAAACTTTCTACCCATGAACCTGGCCCCCCTTGTCATTGTAAACAATTTGACTGTTACAACATCACGAGTGAAGCGGACAGGAAAGAAATATTACGCCAGTTCAACAGTCTACAGTCTCACAATGAACAAAATAGGTATTTGGGAGGGTTGATTACGGTTATGCCCGTGGTGCAAAGAAGGCCGCGGAAGGATGAAGAAGTTGCTCAGTTTCGCGAAGCTAGCTATGCTTACAGACTGTGTATTGGTCGAGAGGCGTTGGCAGTTCAGGACGTTCAGGTATGTGCGAAAGCATTTTGTGCAATTCATGGCATAAGCAAAAATAAGCTCCACTATCTGCAGAAAGGTCTGAAATCACATGGATGTGCACCAGTGGATAAAAGGGGTAAGCATTCTACAAAACACAGACAACTAGGTAAGGCAATTGCGACTATGATTGAGAATCACATTAAAAGTTTCAGAGGCCGTCAGAGTCACTTCAGACTCAAGGACTCCACGAAAACATACTTCCTGGAAGATTTAAACATTAAGAAAATGTTCAATCTTTTTAAAGAACTTCATCCTACCACGGCTGTGTCTTATGACACATATCGAATGATTTTCAACAGGAAATTTAATACTTCGTTTGGCCATCCTCGAACAGACACTTGTGCAGAGTGCGATGAATTCACTGCAAAAGTCAAAACTCTGAAGACAGCAAATGATCAAACACAGATTGATCGTTGAACGAAGATGAACATTCTTCATAAGAAAAAGGCTCAAGCATTTTATGACCACAAAAGGAAAAGTAAGCTCTCGGCAAGGAAAAATAAAAAGAAGGTGGCTATCTGCATAGACTTTGCTAAAAATGTATCCCTGCCACATATAGCAACCAATGACGTTTATTATAAACGACAACTGTCTATGTATTCGTTCAATATCCATGTTCTTGCAACAGGCCAATCAATTTTTTTTATCTATCCAGAATGTATTGCAAAAAAAGGCCCGAATGAAGTGACCTCATTCTTGTTTCACTTCATCACACATATCATGGATGAAGGCACTGAAGAACTCTCAATTTTCTGCGATTCCGTTGTCAGAATAAAAACTATACTGTCTTCCGCTTCATTCATTATGTAAAACACAATCAAATTGCTGGCCTGAAGGACATCAAACTTACATTCCCCGTGTGTGGCCCTTCGTACTTGGAGTGCGATAAAAATGTCGGCTTATGGAATCTAAAAGCGTTGATGGAAACACCTGAGGATTTCAAAGAAATGGTGAAAGCGTCCAGATGTAAACCATCCCCTTTCACTGTGGTCAGCGTTACCCAACACATGGTGCTAGACTGGAAGACGATGTTGGACTCAAAATATGCTACAAAATGCCCTTTCAAAATTCAGCCTATTAAGGTAATAGCTTCTGCATCCAGCCACAGCCGTATGCTGCAGTATCGCACGACTTACTATGGAGGGATGCAAACGGGGATTATAAGGGCACCACGACAAGGTCTACCATTGAAGGATGGGCTGTTTGAACTTCCCACTCCAGCTTATAATGGTAAGTTTAACTTTTAAAAAATCACTTGTCTCCTAAAACATCAATTTGTCGCAGTCTACCGAGATATTTCCATTCTTTATTCTAGGTCTTCTCCCGATTTCCAAAGAAAAATTCAAAGATATACAAAGTCTGATGAAGTTTTGCAGTCCTCATGCTTGCAAGTTCTTCAGTCAGCTTCCTCACAACTAGATGATGCGAGTCTGTTCCACTTGACTTACCTGTTTTTTTCCACTTCAAACGTGTACTTTGATAGGGTTTTGTGGAATTACACCATTGTGGGGACAAACACAATGCCTAGAGCTCTGATTCCATATTTTCTGAACCCTAGTTTTTTTTTTCTGGAAATTAAAATAACTTAATGTGCTGATACACTGATGTCACAACAATTTGAACATTAAAATTGCTTTTTCTCAAGTTTAAAAAATTTTGACTCCCCTGCTTTTTTTCCTGACCCTTCAGTTAATAGATATAAACCAGTGTTCCAGATATTGTATTAGGAGTGGAATCATGGCTAAGAAGTGATATTATGGATGTAGAAATTTCCCCCAGAAACTGTAGTGGTCTCTGTGTCTTCAAGGGCCTCATGAGGTAATGGCAGTGATATTTGTAGATCGTAATGGGTGGGTAGGAGGTAGGTATTTACACTCAGAAGTTCTTGACTTGAACTGCGCAAGTACATGTAAGTTAGGAGGTTTGTTTAGAAGGGTTATAGTGAAGTATCTTCAAGGAAAGTTATGAAAATTAAAATTCCCAACCCAGCTGGGAATCAAACCCAGGACTTCTTTGACCAAAGGTCAGCATACTAACCATTTAGCCATGGAGATGGACATATGGTTGATGAGAGAGGCATGAAGGAGTTTCCAATGGTGATTATAACTGTTAAAAACTGTTAAATTAAAAAGTGAATTAACTATAGAATGTAAAGCAATGGTTGATGACATGCAAACAGGCATGTATTTTTAAAGGTGATAAGGAATGGAAAAGAGACATTCTATTGGACATCTGCACCTTAGTTACATTTCATAATATGGCATTGGGGATGAGGTGAGATGAATTTACGTGGCATGTTTTTACAGATGGATGCCCTTCTTGATGCCAACCTCTGTTAAAGTGTTAATGAAGACGCCATTAATTATGGTGAAAGAAGTTGGGTAAGGAGGTGGAACAAATTGTCTTTGCCCTATGAAGAGGAACCGTCCTGGCATTTGCAAAGAAGTGAAAATGGGAAAACAATCCTTAGGACAGCCTATGGTGGTGTTCGAAACCATACATCACTCCTCGAATGCAGAGCGTGACCCCGTAGTCCTAATGCATTCTAATTGAAGTTGTTTATTTATCAGGTGAAATCTGTTATTATGTTTCCTATTTAAAGTATTTTCTAAATTTTATAAATTGATTTCAATAGAATGAAGAACTTAACAGTTCTAAATTAACCGAGTCAAAACGGAAAAGAAAATGGCTTCCATTATAGCAAACAGAGAAATAAAGAGATTAAGGACGTGCAGATTAGAGAGTTAGTAATATTTGTGGCAGTAAGGAGTGATTAAAGGAACTTTGAATGCAACCAGTTTCAAAGAAGAGATTATAATTCAACTTCACTACCTACAAAGGCATAATAAATATCATCATTATAAACAGAAATATCATTAGCATAAGACGTACTATGCATAAACTGTGCATTGGAAAGTAGTACAAGGAAGGCAATAGTTTTTTTATTAGTTGGTGGCTCAGAAAGAAGCTGGCCCCGTGGTGTAGGGGTATCGTGTCTGCCTCTTACCCGGAGGCCCCGGGTTCGATTCTCGGCCAGGAGAGGGATTTTTACCTGGACCTGAGGGCTGGTTCAAGGTCTACCCAGCCTACGTGATTAGAATTGAGGAGCTATCTAATGGTGACATGGTGGCCCCGGTCTAGAAAGCCAAGAATAACGGCCAAGAGGATTCATCGTGCTGATCACATGACAGTTCGTAATCTGCAGGCCTTCGGGCTGAGTAGCAGTTGCTTAGCAGGCCAAGGCCCTTCAAGGGCTGTAGTGCCATGGGGTTTGGGTTCTGGCCCAGGAAGAAAGGGCAATATTCTAGGATTTTATAGAATTAGTCATTTATAAAAATGAAGTTCATTTGAACATGGGGTATATATAAATTGTTATCGAAATAACCCCGATGGAATGTAAACATGAATGTGTTAAATTAAATTAATTGATTTTTTCTCTTTGTACTTGTGGTAGTACCATTCTCTGGCCACCCAGGTCTCCCAACCTCAACCCCTTAGATTAATTATTGTTTGTGGGATAGGGTGAAAAGAGGAATCTATAGAAGATTAATACACAAGACAAAATGCTTGCTTGCATAATGGATGCTTTTGCTGATGTACAGGATCGTCACGATGATCTGCGATGGGCAGCATGTCATATACTTCAGCGAGATGACAAATGCATTGAGGTCAATAGTGGGATCTTTGAGAACTTGTAAAATCATTGTCACTGGATTAGAAAATGATATGACCTGAAAAAAAAAATGGTCTGGTATTGTAATCTTCTTATTACTGTTATGGATAAAAGCAATTAAATCAATTATCAATGTTTATATTCAAATGGGGCTATCTCCAAAGTTGTCTCATTTAGATACCCTGTCCATATGAACTTTTAAAATAACAATGACCAGTACTAACCCATCCTAGAATATTGCCCTTTCCTCCCAGGTCACCCTTTATTTATGCAGTATTTAGAACATTTTAAATACTTTTAGAGTAGTTATTTGTTACATATTTTGAAATATCCATCTTCTGTAAGCTGAAGATTTCTGCAAGAGGGGTGAAATACATACTTTTTAAACAAGTTACTGTAGTTGAAAAATAGATTTATTTTCACGATAATACAATATCTGGTATTGAAAAGGGTAGACTCCCCTCAATTACTGACTTAAAGAAACTTTATTCACGCAATGTCATAAAATAGAATACACACAGAAAGCTTTTTTCAAATGAAGTCTCATAAAATTTTATGTAGTACTAGCTGTTGTGCAGCCATTAAATTTTGTAATTGCAGCAGTAATACCATCATGCACAGATGAATAAGTAGCTGCTGAAAAGATGGAACAGACATCAGCTAACATCAGTCTATCACTGTCATATCAGTGTTAATCTGTTTTAGGGGCTTAGGATATTAAGGACCATCAAATTTTGTTTGAGCCTGGCATTACCAGAGTATTCAAAGCCTAGGTCTTCTGTGTTCCGCACCTCACAATTCCTTCACCCCCATTTGAGTGAATTCCTTTACATTTTATTTTAATACTTGCCTTCATTATCCTCCCAATCATTATGATATAAAAGCCACAGACTTGGAACTTACAGAAACAATCATAAGTACCACAACCAACTTCAGTTAATTTGTTACCATGACTACTAAACAATAGCAGTGCTGCTGACAGACTTACCTTGGTGCTCTAGAACATAAGCAATTTTTAACAATTTTTACATTGTAATTATGTGGAGAACTGTATGAATTATGGAAGAAATGCATATTGTATGATATTTCGTACAGAAAATTGAATTATATGTGTAAATGCTGGGCCTTATTTTGTAATAGGACTAACTATTTTTAGGCCCCCCAGATGACCATTGCTGCTAAAGTGTGAAGTCTATATGGTCTGACACCATGGTCAGTAGGTTCAAGTCCTGTTTGTTGAAAAAATTCACTATTAAAACGTTGGCTGTTATGGTAAGAAGAGGTGGGGGTAAATTTGTAATCACAAAATTGCATTCCAAAACCTTGGATTCAAATCGAAACCTCTTCACATTGTTCATAAGATGTGAGGGCATATGATTCTGTTGAGTGTGATTTATCTGTTGGATGGAGACATCAAACGTTGAGCATACCCCTTGGTCGTATTCAACAGGAACAAGCTATGTGCTTGAACTGGGTTTCACCCTCTCTCTTCCTCCTATCACATACGCCATTAGTTTCATTTTATTATCTCCACTCATAAGGTTGACATCAGGTTGTAAAAATATGCTACAAAGACTCATCTCATCTCACTTCATACCTGACCCTATAGAAAAACAGGTCCGGGATAGGTCTTATGTACTAACTATTCATAATTAATTTTGGTTCTTATCATATAAAACAAATAAGTTTTGGAAATACCTACATAATACTGACCATTATTCTTGAAAAGAGAATGCGCCTTTGTTTGAACAGGGTACCTACTCCAAACTTCAGCTGAACTGGTCCTGAAGTTCTGGCATAAGAAAGGAAACATTTTAAATTCTTCCATGATTTTTTTTTTTTTTTGCACATAATGTCTTTTGAAGTCAATATTTAACACTAGAAAATCAAATGAGAAGAAAAGTGCAAGGACAATATGGCTTTTGAAATGGAAGATCAATACTGGACCCCAGCTTCAGTACGAAGCAATTAAGGGGAAAAAGAAATTAAGAATACATAAAGGGTATGATAATGACATTCCTCGATTCAGAAAAGGCTTACAATTGTGTACCAAGAGCAAAGGAATGGAAAATAATACTACAAAGGGGATTTGGAAAACAAATATGTGAAACCAAATCAATAAAATTTGTAGCAGCATTTTCTGGATATATGTGGGGAGAAGAGTGTAGTTCTGGAATGAAACTGGACTAGGACAAGGAAGCATACTGTAGCCACTGTTACTCATAATGGTTATGTATAAAATTGTGAAGGGGGCAAAGGTATATTACTGGGACAGGGAGCTGAATGTAATGGTGTTTGCAGATGATATTTTGGTATGGGAAGCAAACAGAGAGGGAATAAAATGGCAACTAGACATGTTGAGTGAAAAATTATCGCAAAATCATGGCATCAAAATCAGTGTGGAAATGAGTGGTCAGTTATGTTCACTAGTGGAGAAAGGGAAAGTAAAAGAAATAAAAAAAACCTTGAAATTGTGGAGAGCTTCGCATGCCTGGGTAGAAAATTGTTTCAAGATGCAGCTTCAAGTACTTGGGAAGCAAACTCATGCAGAATGCAGAGCTGGACATGGAGATTCGGAAATGGATTTAACAGACAAGTGCATTCTACTAGTGTGTGACAAACCTGGTGTGGAGGAAGAAAGTACCAATAATGTGTAAAGAGGTGATATGTAAGATAGAATTGGCAGATGTGTGTATGCGTTGAAACACTGAGCCGGCACAGTCAACTGTCTGGATGCCTCAACACATCACTGTTTGGAAGCAGTGAGATTGCTTTGTGTGAACAGAACTCCTTGATTTGACTTCACTGATGAAGGAAATGCATATTGTTCCTTAAACATGTATGATAGCATAAATAATTTTCAATCATTAAAAGTGTATTGACAAGGTGGACCCAACATAAACTATATTAAATAGTTTCTTTAATAGATTTAAACAGAACTCCAATCACTTCAAAACAGTGACAGTGTTTTCTTTTTCTCCTTGCCTCAATGCAAACACTTCGGGTGATATTGTCCTTACGATAAGCCGATACTCATTAATAGACTTTTATTATTCTACATTATGAGTCAAGTTACTAAAAGAAGAATGTACTCTGCAATGTAAGGTCTTTGTTTTACACAAAGAAAGAACATTATTGTTCTCAAAGCAGGCTTATACAACAGAAGGATGTTCCTGCCTGTCAAGTGCAAAAAGTTTTTAAACTTCAATTTGAAGTAGATTTTAAAACTGGATTAGGTTGAGTCTGTTACTGTACATATAATGTCAATCTTGGAATCATCTTAGATTTAATTACTTATTTTATAATAATTCAAATTCGTTTATTTAATCAGTTAACCATTTCCTAACTAGTTCAGGTTGTTTGTTTAGGTATGTAAAATTCAGATTTTGGACTCTTCTTTGATTTCATTACTCATTTTATAATTATTCAAGTTAGTTCACGTACTTAGACTACTATTTTACTAGATGTTTTTTAATAACTGAATTAAGTTAAGGTTGTTATTGTACACAGAATACCTACTGTGAACTCTTCTTAAATTTAATTAATCATTTTATAAGTATTCAAATTAGTCACTGTTTTAGTGTGCTTTTAATGCAAAAACTCATTCATTTTTAGTATCATTATAAGCGCCTAGTGAAGAAGCAAACACAGTTTATTGCAATATACTATTACTGTTACATCGAACCCAAAAATCTACCTGATAAAACGGAATTCGTCTGATACACAGGTGATAACTTTTATTACTTTCCACAAACTTAAAAATTTATTTACATCGTTCTTTCTTGTTCAAAACAAACTGTTCTCACAACCAAAGACTACAAAATCTGGTGGGTGCATTCCATTTAGTCTCTGGATGTAACATACCTCCCACCTTTTGGTTTTCTTTATTCCCCTGTTAAGAAAACCAAAATGAACCAATAAAAGAATCTGCCAATCATTTCGCCTACACAGTTTAACAAGACAAGAACTTATCATAAAACTGAAGTCCTCTTATCATGCAGGGAGTTTCACCAAACGTCCACTTTTCGTTTTAACTTCGTCTTTTACAGCAGAAATAACGCTTCCTTGCTCATTATCTCCATCATCTTCCACTTGTAAGGTATCCTGCGATGAAGTCATCTCCAGTGGGTACAAACGTTGAATGGGTGTGATCATGTCCCGTCCAGCAGTCTGCACTCGAACTACTTTTGCGTTACCATCTCTACCAGGAAACATCTCAATCACTTTACCCAAAGGCCAATCGAGTCTTTTCCTTTGATCAGAGCCTACTAACACAATGTCACCAACCTTTAGCATCATTCGACACTTTTCTTTAACTTGCGGCTGTACTAAAAGGCTCAGGTAATCATCACAGAATCTTTTCCTCAATTCCTCCCGTAAACACTGCAGGTACTTGGCCCATCTTCTGAGATCAGTCTTGTCAAGGCAATCCAGATCAGGGACTCCAATGGACCGGTTGTCCTGCAGGAACATTGCAGGAGTCAATGGCACTCAGTCGCTTGGATCCTCAGACACGGACGTCAAAGGCCTAGAATTTACCACAGACACCACATCGCATAGGACAGTCAAAGCCTCCTCGTAGGTGAGAGAGGCTCTTCCCAATGTCCTCTTCAACAACTTCTTGACCATTTGAATGATCCTCTCCCACCATCCACCCCATCAAGCAGCTGTGGGTGGAATGGATTTCCACTGGATCCTCCTTGAAGACGTTTCCTCTTCTATCTTATGCCAGTCCAAAGAGTCAAAGGAATTCACAGCTCCTGTGAAGTTGGTCCCATTGTCACTGTATATAACTCTGAGTCGTCCCCACCTTGCAATAAATCTCTTAAGACCTTGAAGAAATGCTTCTGTGGAAAGGTTTAACACCAGATCAATATGTACAGCTTGATGCACAGCACAAGTAAACAACAAAATCCAAGCTTTCTCTCCGCCCCTTGAAATCAGTGGCCCAGCAAGATCAACCCCACTGACCTCGAAAACTGACGGTTCTTTCACTCTATCTTCTAGCAATCGTGCAAGATTTATATTAATTTTCTTTGACTCCAATTGTCGACCTTTGACACATTTTGTGATCACCCTCCGCACAGTCTTCCGACCCCTTAAGATCATTACATAAAATAAATTTCAAATAATCTTCCCTTAACATTCTAAGTAACACCTCAACACCCGCATGAGAATATTGTATGTGGTAGTCTCGGATTAGAATCTCAATATTTTTGACTGGAAGGCAGAAGAATGGGATATCTAAAATTTTCCTCATCTACTCTTAGAACAATTTTAGTCTTCAGCCTCAGAAGACCATCTTGGTCCACAAAAGTGCAAAGGGATTTCAGTCGTCATCTTTCAGTTTCTTCCAGAACTGCTGTCTGGACAAGACGCAGAAGCCTTCTCTCTGCCTGCGCGAGTTCTGAAGCAGAGAGATCACCCCCACTTTCACAACTGCTACGTTTCAATGATTTTCCAACAAATTGCAGTATCCATCCTATGAGCCTCACAATTTGAGAAAACTTGGAAAATCTTCTTAGGTACCAGGCATCACCATTGTCCACTGAGGAATTGATCAGTGATGGAGACTTTTTCTTCTCTCTTGTTTGATGATGTCATCATCCACGTTGACCTCTTATGTCGGCCATTCCCCTTCTGCCAACTTCAACCAGTGAGGACCCTCCCACCATTTAGAGTCTATAAGGACTTCTACGGAACAGCCTCGAGATGGAAGGTCAGCTGGATTCTGCTCCCCAGTAACATGCCTCCAGTCTTCTTGTCTCGTCAAAGATCTAATCTCCTTCACTCGATTGTAGACAAATACTCCCCATGACTCATCTCTCTTGATCCAATACAATGCCGCTGAAGAGTCCATCCAATAAAACTTGGAGATATTCAAGTTCAGACTTTCTCTGACCAAGTTTGCTAGTCGACTACCAATACAATATGCCAGGAGTTCCAATTGCGGCATTGAAATTTCCTTCAGTGGTGAAACTCTTGTCTTTGCCATGATCAGCTGAACAGAAACAATCTCTTCAGTACCGGTACAGCTTCGTACAACTGCAGTATAAGCACTCCGGCTGGTATCACAAAATGTATGTAAACTCCAGGTTTGTTCAGACCTGCTTACTAAGAAATGTCTCAATATTTTCACTTTAGAAAGGTGCCAAACATCAGCTTCCCATTTTCTGAACTTCTTCTGTACATTATATGGCAATGGATCATCCCACCCCATCTTCGAATTCCAGCTATCCTGAATGAGACGTTTAGGGAATAAGGTCAGAGGACATGAGAAACCAATGGGATAAAAAATCCCCTGAGCAGATGACAAGGCTTTTCTTCGTGTAACACATCCAGTCTCATTTTGAGGCCTCACGTCACAGTACAATACATCTTCTTCCTTGTCCCATAATAATTCAAGAACAGGAGAAATCTTTTCAAACATATTCTCTGTTCCCCTTGAGGTGCATTCCCAGCCATGTTAGTTCAACTCTGGCTCCTGAAAGTAGTTTAATAGATTTCTCAACAAAGTGGGTCCTTTACTCCTCTGAATCAAGGGATGTTATGCAGTTGTCGACATAGAATGAGCTTTTTAATAGTTGTGCTGTTTCTTGCAGTTCAGGAGGACTGTTTTCTAAATGGAGATCAAGAACAGCACCCAACAAGAATGGACTACACTTGAGCCCAAATTCAACTTGTCGATGTCGGAATATATTGATTTTCTTCATGGAGGAATCCTCCCACCATAGGAATCTCAAGAAATCTCTGTCTGAAGGAGCAATAGAAATTTGCAGAAAGGCCCTTTTTATGTCCAAAATTACTCCAATTTCATGGCGGTGAAACCTGATCAGAATAGGTGGAATTTGTTCCAGCAGATTTGGTCCTTTCTCCACGCACTCATTCAGAGATGAACTTTCCTTCCCCCTGCAAGAAGCATCAAATATGGGTCTTAATGGTGTGGTTGAATTTTCTTTGAATACACCTCTGTGAGGTAAATAGTGACATTTATTTTCAAGGTCTTGAAAGGGCACCTCTTCAATCACCCCTGAAACACAACATTGTATTCCTGATACTTGTTGCCACTCAACAGTTTGTTAGTTGTCGTCCTGCACCTCTTCTCAGCCATTTCCAAATTGTCGTGGAGCTCCTCAGATACCTCATTCCATGGTAGATGGACTTCGTAACGGCCATCCTCGTTGATTGAGACAGTCTTCTTAAAATGATCCAAGGTAGCTATTTCTATTTCTTTCTTCGATGTCTTCTCAGCAGGATCCCTAATTCCCAGGGTGTCCAACTTCCATAAATCAGTGATTGCAGTGTTAAAGTCAACATCGACGATACCACCATACTGGATGAGTCTGAGAGACTGTTCAGAGATAGCCTCCCCATAACAACCCACCCAAGTCGAGTCTCAACAGCCACTGGTCCAAATCCCATGTTATTATTCTTCCAGTGAGAAGTATTCTGTAGGTGTCTGCTCCTAAAAGAATTTCAATTTCAGGCGTCCCTTCTCCAGAATCAGAGAGAAAGATTATATTTTTTTCGAGTTCTTTCATCCAAGGACCACTTTGGATTCTAGGGACAGTACCACAAATAATCGGTTGATCCAATACAGGGATCTTACATGTGTACCTGCCATCTAAACTGCTCAACTGTATTTGATAATTAAAATGTGGATACTCTTTTGATTCAGTTCCTCCAAACAGAGCATGAATCATGTTTTCAGATCCTGACTGTTCCAGTCCGATAGTATCTACCAGTTTCTTTAATATATATGATCATTGTGATCCACTATCTATGAATGCTCTTACTACCTAATCCCCTTTCCTTCCTATGATCTTCACCAACAAGGTCTGCAGAAGAACATCCTGACTACAGTTTTGGTTACCCAAGATAGCACTTGCACCTTCCTTTTCGTCTTCTGTTTCTTCCACATTTTCCTTGGAAATATTTGAAGGTAATGTTGGGCACATTAGAATAACATGTTTCTTTCGACAGAAGTGACAAAGTACATTACCCTTACAGATCTTGGCAACATGACCAGGTCTCAAGCACTGAAAACAATACCCTGCTTTCATCAAAATATTCCTTCTTTCCACTAGAATCATTTTCTGCACCTTGAAGCACTCTTTGCCCTCATGAGATTTTCTGCAGAATACACACATTGTCTCCTGTGGACAGACTACTAGCAGTGGCCATGTTTTTCACTTCGTTTAACCTAGGTTTCTGCTTTGTAGGCTTCTGATTTGCTGTATTAAATCATCCTTGGGCAAATGTTACCCTCTGTTCAACTTCCACTTCATTCTTGAGGAATAAAATCAATCGCGAGAGTTTGTCACAATATAAATCCTCGGTAGAGTCACTAACAGGGTGATGGACAGAATTTCTAAGCCATATTCTCAGCAAGTCGTCTGGTAGAGATGACTCAACTAACGGCAACAAGAATGCTGCATACTTGTCAGCAGTCATGCCCAGAGATTCAAGGGATCGAAGGTGGGATTCGCGGCATCATAGAGCTTTAGGAGAGTTAGTCTTTGTGTTGAAGAAATATTTTGAATTACAAGTCCAAGTAGTTCACAAAAATAAAATTCTACGAGTAATTCTTCTTTTCCGAATCAACTTTTAAGACAGTAAACTGCACTATCATAATTTTTAGCTGTTGGAGGGAAACTAGTTACCACCCCCCTAGCTCTACTTCCTTCAACAGCACATTGGATCAAATATTGAAATTTATATTCTTTTTCTATGTCTGAACCGTCATGAATTCGACGAAACTTACTCCAAAACCCTAACCAGTCCCTAGCCTCTCTGGAAAATTTTCGAAGTTCGATTTTTGGCAGTTTGAGTTTTTCTGCGAGAAACCTATGAAACCATCACTCGATATTTGATTTCCTTCATTTGTACATTGTGTTAATACAACACACTCCATTCTCTGACGAGCTTCATCTACTTTATCATGATATTCATTCACTTTATCGTATTCATTTGTGTATCGTTCATCACTATTGTCGAGAAGCACTTCTAATATTTTCTCATCCGCATTCTTCAGTTCACTTTCCAGTCGTTCTAGTTTAGTAAAATGCAATCTCACCATGTTGCGGTCTGTTTCCACCATCACCGCATCGTATGTTTTCGTGAACATCGCACGTATTGGTTTTCACAATTTAGTCAACTTATCCATTTCAAATTAATGCTTTGTTCACATCCAGTCGCGGTCGCCACTACTGTACCTTGAACCCGAAAATCTACCCGATAAAATGGAATTCGTCTGATAGTTACACAGGTGATGACTTTTATTACTTTCCACAAACTTAAAACTTTATTTAAATCGTCTTTCTTGTTCAAAACAAACTGTTCTCAAAACCAAAGAGGACAAAATCTGGTGGGTGCATTCCATTTAGTCTCTGGATGTAGCAATTACCATACCTGCCAACATTCAAAAAGTGAAATCCGGAAGATCCTCAAGCGGAAATTAACATGCGTGAGCATAACAGTCTTGAGACATAATGAAAAAGGGAGGCTGGAGAGATTATAAACAATACTAACAGAAGTCAAATACAGTAGAACCTCGATACATCATTCCCGGAACTGTAGTTATCCCGTATTCATCGTTGAATTTATTCGGTCCCAAAAATGTTCCATATAAACCAATGATAATTTCCCCGCATCTATCGTTTCTCAAACTATTGTTTTATCGCATGGATCATCAAAAAATTGTTTGTCCTCGGTCACAATTTTTTCGCATTGATTGATTTTACGTAAGAAAAATATGTGCAGAAGTTTTTTTAAATTTAGAGGGACTGCTCAATACTCTCAGCATATAATAGTGGCAACCTGTTATGCAAGAATGTACGAGCAATTTGGAGTTGCTAATCTTGAACAAGGATCTTCTAGGCAGGAGTGCTGTGTGCATGTTATTCACAGGGAACCTCACTACGAGCCTCCTGGTACCAACAGTTCCCCACAGGCAACTAACCGACCCCTAGAAGTATTCTTATTTACAAGAATTAAAATGTAGACAGCATGAAACTCAAATTTGCCACCATTTTCTGTGTTTGTATAGGCTGGCTAGGACTGCTAACTTAATTGAAAAACGAGAAAATCACGCAGTGAGCCAGATACGTTTTAATTCATCACAGGGTGATTAATCGAGTCGAACCTTGTGGAGTGTGTGGGAGGGTAGAGGCCTGTTCACCACTTTGTTGCCTCTGCCCAATAGTCTTGTTACAAGCCGGACCTAACCAAGCCAGACCAATAATCTTTCCCCATAGCCTACTCTTGTAACTAGTTCCAAAATTGGCAGCTACACACAAGCCACTGTGACATCGTTCGAGACACGGCGCGTTGAATTTCTAACCTCTGTGACATCATCTGAGCTGAGCTGCGGGAGCCGCGCCGTGTTAGGTATCTAACCTATCGTTTGCAAAGGGTCTACAGAATCTTTTCCTAAATACAGGTTATCGCCATAATATCCACGTATATCTTTAATTTGCAATAAGAGAACTGCATTTAAAAGTTTTCAATTATTACAAAATGTAAAACGAAACAGCGTAGAAGTCACGCTTTTTATTTTCAACTTGGAGGCCTGTATCATGGATGCAATATTTTGATACTGGTATGTATAGTATGAGCTAAATGGTTAGCATGTGTTGGCCGTTGGTTCAAGGGGTCTCGATTGGGTCAAGGATTTCAACTTTCCTTGGTTAACTCCAAGGGTTCGGGGGCTGTAGGTTTGCTGAATTAAACATTAGAATTCATCTTAAGTAGGGCTCCTCTTCCAGTCAAAGACGGAAGTGCGCCATGTATCAACACACTGCTTCAAAGCAATTCGCTGTCCCTTATGAAATATTACAAAACAGGAAGCAGTCTCACTTTACATGTCTCCAATGTAAGATGTACTACAGCCCAATGCTGACATATGTAATGCGCACCTGGACAATGCCTCTGAAATGAAATTTTTTACATAGTATGATAGGAAAGACAAGAAAGACAGAGTAAGAAATGAGAGAGGAAATCAGAGTGGAAAGGCTTTTCTATAGAATGGAGAAGGATGAACCTGAATTGATTGAATACGTTAAGAGGACGGATGCCTAAGTGGATAACTGAGTTCCCTGAAAGGAGAGGGGAGAAGAAGAAGGACACCCAAACCAAAGTGTTTGAAAACGATCAGGAATAGTATAATTAGAAGAAGCAAAGATAGTAGTTCATGAGGAATAATTGTGGTTGAATAGAGGAAGATGGAAACATCCCAATCTGGCAGGAGCTACATGAGCAAAATGTAAGATGATGAATTAGAAAGATCACTTCAGAAATTACACATTAAACAACACCATAATTGTCCAATAAAACAATACACAGGCAGTTCACTTCTGACTGATGGTAGATTAGTTTCACTGGGATGTACATAATTGTGCACAACGAAATGTTTCTCTAACGACATTTTGAGGTGGTAATTCTCTTCCCAAAAGTTTTACCCGAATGCTTCTTCATGTGCTTCAAGAGCCTACATTCCTCTGTGAAAGACATGGAACACACTTCACAATGAAAAGTTTGGCCAACTGTATGGGTATACATATGCATAGTTAACAAGTACATCCTGCTAAACACTTCCTTACAGAAAGAACAGGTATAACTAGGTACAGAGGTGTGAATACGAATATGATTCCTCAGCGCTTTAGGGTCAAGAAATTCTTTACCACAAGTTTCACATTGTACGTGTTTGTCTCCTGTGTGAGTCGTATTATGAATTATTAACTTAGACTTTTCGGCAAAAGATCTACCACATAAATTGCACCTAAAAGGGCGCTCTGCAGCATGAACACTAAGATGTTCCTGAAGTAAGCTTTTTGAGGAGAACTCCTTAGGACAAAGATTACATTGAAAAACGCCGTCCTTTGAATGGATCACCATATGCTTATTAAGATGACCTTGTTCATAGAATGAACTCCCACAGAACTCACATTTGAATACTCTCTCTTCAGCATGTTTGTTGCTATGTCTCTTTAAAAATCTTTTAAAACTAAACCGTTTGTCACAAATAGTGCATTGAAATGGCTTTAATTTTGAATGTGTGGCCATGTGGATCTTCAAATTACACTTAAGAGCAAACCTCTTCGAACAAATTTTGCACTCATGGTTCCTCTCTCCAGAGTGTGCTGCTATGACGTGCTTCCTAAGGGAATCTGACCGCTTATATATTTTTTTGCATAGTTTACAAGAGTGACTCTTCTTTTTTCTGATTTTTCCAGTAAAATTATGATCCTCAGGAAGATGTAACACACACTGATCACACACAGGACCTTGTCCATCAACGCCACATATAGCACATGCCATTTTACTTTCTTCTACTTCAGTCTCATCCCCACTGAAAAGTAGATATATTAAGTTTTATATTCATTTAAATATGCAATTAATTTAAATGTAAGAGGAAAAGAACCATACATGAGTTGGTAAGTGACTGACATTGGGATTTTAATACTACAATAACAAAAAAACTACAACAGACAAGTTCTCTCAAAGTTGTGGACAGTCAACAAGACAAGACTATTTCACAAAGAAATCATTACTTTCAGGAACAGGCCATGCAAAACCAGAAAACTTCCGTAATGCTAGAAAATTATGCTATGCTCCAAGAAATGCAAAATTTGAAGTCTTTTTTTTTTGGGAATTTACAGGTATTAGTAGTATTTTCAAAAGACTTCATTTCACAAATTGTGAATGACCACAAGGATCCTGAATTTTTACAATTTAGTTCAGGGCCTCTCAAACAACCAAAATCTCATGCGTGCAGACTGAGGCGCAGAGTTCCTGTGCACAATACATCAGTCCCACCAGGCTCGGCTCAACACTTCGTCTCTGGGCTACTCGGCTAAGCTCAGCTTAGGAGCGCTACAGAGCAAGTGAGGAAGAGGGAGACAGGCGGAGCGAGCAAGACAGGTGTGGGGAAAGAGAGAGACAGCGCTATTGCTGAACTCTGGTCAACCAAGTGAAGTCGTCTTTTGCACCGTGCACATTGCATGCACCTGGTGCATGCAACCTGTAAGGCCCTGATTTAATCAATTTTTTTAAATATTGTAAACATTAAACAATATGTCATTTCGGAGCAGTATAAGTGATGTTTCGAAAAGGCCTCTGAATCTTTTAAGCTCTCCACTATGCAGTTGATTTCAACAAATTTATTCTCATGTTTGTATTCTTCATTTTAGTGATCAAGACTATAAAGCAAATGTTAATACATGCCATCCTAATACGCAATTTGTATACGACACAATATAATGCCATACACTTTGAAATGACCGCTACATGGATTTCATGATTAGAAATTTCCTTTGTCAAAAGATAGCAGGAAAAGTCAGCTTTTGGCTACATTCAGAGCTTATTATTTTTGCTGAGAGGTGTTGCATATCTTCACACTTATTTGCACATATGCTTCAAGGATATTTGCAAACATGGCATGTCCTAGCAGAGTTATTGGTGATGCAGATATAGCTAGTTACTTGTTAATAGAGGCAGTGAAAAAAATTCAAGGTGTGACAGTGCCATAGAGGATGGGTTTACTATGAATTCCAGTGAAAGTAGTGATGCTAACAATGTCAATCATGATAATATGCCAAAAAATGCAAATGCTTGCAGGAGGACTATTACACAAAGTCCCAGTATGGATGTGCAGCTGTCCACAGATAACAACTTTAGCATGTTTACAATATGTTTTTCGCCATAAGACCTATCTGAGTTGGTGCGATGTAAAGCAACATGTAAAAGAAAAAAAAACCAGTATGTTTTATAATCTGATATAATATGTTATTGCTACTGTGTTTTTGATAATTTTATGCCTGTTCATTTAGAAATTATAGTGAAGTACATACGGTACTGCAGTCAGTATTGGGAGTAGGCTAAACATAAAGCATGCTGTGGGTGCAACCCGGGGTATTGCAATGTCACGCTTGAGGGGCTAATATGAAGTTATTTAAAACCCTATGAAAAACATGATACAGAAGCATACATACCATTCTTCTTCTATTTGGGTGGTAATCTCCTCCTTTATCTTGTTTGGAGCCTAAGAGCAAACAAGAAATTATTCATATGAATCTATCAATACTAACAAAAATATGTTTCTGAAATAATCCTGCAAATTATTATCGTATGTATACAGGGTGTCCTTGAAAACGGTGCAGTATTAACAGAGGAGGCACCAAGCAACAAAGGAATGAAAAGGGAGTATCCTTGAAAAAGATTCCAGTATTAACAGAGGTGGGAGCATGCTAGAAACAAAGGAAAAATGCCCTATAAATATTGGTCACAAATCCCATGAGTAGATGTTGATTCCCATAGGGAATCTGAAATATTTGTCCTGAATGAGTAAATTTATAATACCAATATAAATGGTCCGTTATTGGACATTATAAATTTTCCTGCTAACTCATTCTTGGTTGCCAGCGTTTCGCCCTCGTGTGCTAGGGTGGGCTCATCAGTTGGTACCTAGCACACCTACCAATACGCTGGCTAGTGCATACCGTGGAGGCCACTGCGTAAGCTAACTGGAGCCACCGGCAGTGCCAATGCACTAAGAGACTTTGTCTCATCAGCAAAAATTGATGCCTGCTTGGCCATCAGATGATATAGATGTTGATTCCCATAGGGAATCTGAAATATTTGTCCTGAATGAGTAAATTTATAATACCAATATAAATGGTCCGTTATTGGACAGGAAAATTTATAATGTCCAATAACGGACCATTTATATTGGTATTATAAATTTACTCATTCAGGACAAATATTTCAGATTCCCTATGGGAATCAACATCTATATCATCTGATGGCCAAGCAGGCATCAATTTTTGCTGATGAGACAAAGTCTCTTAGTGCATTGGCACTGCCGGTGGCTCCAGTTAGCCTACGCAGTGGCCTCCACGGTATGCACTAGCCAGCGTATTGGTAGGTGTGCTAGGTACCAACTGATGAGCCCACCCTAGCACACGAGGGCGAAACGCTGGCAACCAAGAATGAGTTAGCAGGAAAATTTATAATGTCCAATAACGGACCATTTATATTGGTATTATAACCCCATGAGTAATCGCCCCCTGCCATTACCATCAATCATCACCATGTTTTCTTATCTACTCTTCACAACATGTGCTCGATGTGACCAGCATCCATTACAATGCAGCCTTCCACGCCACGCTGTATGGAATTACACATTTGTTGGAACAGCCCTGGCCATCTGGATTGTATCACAGACAGTGAATACATGTTGTCGTAGTGTATCGGCATCATTTATGGGGACCACATACACCAGGGCCTTTAAATGTCTCTAATGTCAAAAATCTAAAAGGTTAAGGTCAGATGAATGGGCAGACCAAGGTACTGGCCCTCCCTGACCAATTTATCACTCTTGGAAAAACCATCGTAGGAGTCGCCAAACCCCATGATAAAACTGGGCCGTAACACAACACGTTAGAAGGTTTACAAACATTGTTTCGGTAGGAATGTATTTCCATTTTGCATTGCATATGACCCTCTGTAAATTATTAAAACATTGTGATCACTGATAGTAGTGGTAGAGGACCATAACTATGAAGATATTGGATTTGCTACCAATGTGCATAGCACCTTCAATTATTCATGTTGCGAGCTCCTTCCTCTGTAAATACTGGAACATTTTTCAAGAACCCTCTGTATACAAGTAATTTTTAGAAAGTACTATCCAATACTAAAAGCCTGCCCTATTACCAGAAGGCCACAGATTCAATTTCCAGCCAGGTTAGGAATTTTTATCTAAATCTGTGGGCCAGTTCAAGGTTTACTAATCCTTTGTGAGAACAAGAATAATAGGGGAGAGGATTTGTTGTGCTGACTACATGTAATCACGTAACCTGCAGTCCCTTGATCTGAGCAGAAGTTTCTTGGCAGGCCATTAGGAGACTATGTTGAAATATTGAGACACCACTCCTTTGTGCTGTAGTATTTTCAGTGCCTGTTGGGTTAATCCTCCTAGTGGCCATGATCTTTAAGGTGCCAAGTCTGTGTGGGGTAAAACCATGGTTAGCTGGTTCGAGTCCTGCAGGTGGAGAAAACTGTTCACTATTTGGCTGGAAGGGTGGCAGAGATTGTGGTATTCAATTTCTAATCACTAGATAGTGACTAGATACCATGGATTCAGTTCCAAACTTCTCCACACTGTTCATA
The DNA here is from genome assembly GCF_040414725.1 of Anabrus simplex. Lineage (NCBI taxonomy): Eukaryota > Metazoa > Arthropoda > Insecta > Orthoptera > Tettigoniidae > Anabrus > Anabrus simplex. The sequence continues at coordinate 159,555,172 of NC_090279.1, read as the reverse complement.
TTGAGTAAGGGCATATGATGTTGTTGATAGTAATTCATCTGTCGGATGGCGACGTTAAGTCTGGATCAGACCCCTTTGTGTTATTCAACCCATGTAGGCTATGTGCAGGCACCAGGTTTCACTCTTACCCTAACTCACGATCATCATAACCATCTCACAACCAGATGCAGAGATCACCTAAGAGAAGAGTATCAAACAGAAAGATCTGCAGCGGGCAAGCTGAACATATCCTTGGACACTTCTGCCACTAAAAGCCATATACCAAATGAAAAAAACAAAAAAAAAAAAAGCACCTGCATGGTTTGCCAAATTTTGCCCTGTTTCATTGTTGCCAGCTCCAGCTCCTGCCAGTTTATGATGTTACTGGCACCTTTTGACCTCCCTCTATCCAACAAACATGGCTGCTTCTCTACTGTGTTTCAATCCATGCTGTTCTCTATAAAGTCTAAACTTTAAGTCTGCATCTACTTCTTGTTCTTTCTTTAATCTTAGCCTATATCACTGGCCTTTGGATACTTAACAGTTTGTAAATAATATTTTACAGAACTAAATTTCATTCTAGATTTTTTATTTTTATTTGTGCACAATGTAAGGTTGTTACTTATAAGTTTGGTGTTATGAAACTCCACAACTCCAAGTCTATTTTATATTACCTGTTCATCTGCTAACGGTTCAGTCTTCACAAATATTACAAGGGAATCTTCAACTTTATGAGCTGACTGTATGTTCTGCGACCTGAGTGTATCCTCCTGATGTGCCTGTAGTAAACAGCGTAACAAAAGTAAACCACATTAGATTAACAGGTCTGAGATGCTTACATGGGAAAAGAAAAGAGTTGTAGTGGTGGTTGTTTTGTTTTACGGAAAGTAAATCATAAGACTCATGTCCCAAAGATCTGCATATTTTAAGCTGCAACTCAGAAACAAAACAAATAAAAAACTCAATACTATAAACACATATTTTCTTGGAAACTTGCTCTGTAGTTCTCAGGCAATAGGTTTCGGTCAACTCTGTATGCGAAGCTCACTGAAATTCGGAATGCACTTTGAACCCCTTGACATTTTGTGACTTTACTAGAAAACTTACTCTCATCATATTTGCACTGATCAATTCAAATCCCTGTGGGGAAAGATGTAACTTAGGGAATAAACAGCGTTCATGCTCTTTTAATCCACATTCATCTTGGTATTGGGATGACTATGATTTCCTGAAACTTTATTGTAACTCTATTTTTGGAACTTAATATTTTTCGACATCTAGGCACCCTCCGTAACTTTGGGCCATGACCCCACATAGGCTTTTAAGTGTTTTTCATAGTGTATTTCAAAAGGAGTGCAAGTGTTTTGCCTCCTAGCATTTTGTTTATGGCCGATTTCCTAAACCTTTCCATTTGACCGCTAAGGCCATTTAGAATGGACTCTTATTCCCTCTGTTTAAAGTGTAATTAATTATGGATGAGTGAGTAACATAATGAATCATAATTACTTGCCTTGCTCTCACTTTGAGATATGATGTACGGAAGTCTGGCAAAGTGCAGTTAAAATAATAGTGAAGAAATTAATTTGAATAAATCAGATATGACAGCACTAACAAGACTGATTAACTATGATGATGTTTATCCGCACTCAGCAAAATGAGAGCGGACGCACATCATGGAATGGCAGTGCATGTGGGCAAGACTAAGTAATGCATGACAATATACATGCCAAAGTACAGGCCCTCTTTCTCATGAACTAATCAACCCATTAACCTGAAAATCATGCTAAGTTAATCTTTCAACTGATGTTTCCAATTCCTTCTGCTCAAAGTTTCCAAGGCAGCGATTACACTAGTTTTCATTGCACTGTGAAATAACCCATGCAGATATGAGAATGACACTGTCATTTCATCTAAATTATGACAGGGCTCTTCATTAGTACAAGGGAAAAATACTATAGAGTCGATGAATGTAAATTACATTCTTATGAGTGTCGAATGTAAAAGCTTGAAATTAATTTGAACAGAATTGTTGTAACAGCGAATTTCTAATGAGAACACTACATTTTCTTTTTGCTCACACCTGAATCACATCTGTCCACTGGTTAATGCGGCACTCAAATGTTCCGCATCATTGAGGGTTTAAGTGCACATTATAGGCTTCAGTTTATGTTAGGACTAACCATTTGCCACTTATTGTAGTGTCTAAGTGATAAAACATGCTAAACTGAACAAATATGTACATGTTAATGCCCATATTTTAGGGAACAATTACAGTAGAGACTCAATGAATGGAAGGTTAAGTTCCAGGAGTTCAATCTCAAGATGAGAAAACTCAAAATCATAGTGATGGCAATAAACAGAGAGGGACAACCGGCAAACATCATGCTAGGAAACCATCCACTAAAACTGTGGAAAGCTTTACATACCTCGGCAGTGTAATATCTCGAGATACACTAGCCACAGAGGAGGAGGCAAAAAGAGTGCAGAAGAGCTCTCACTTTTACCAGTAAGTACAAACACTCCTCTGGGATACCAAATTACTAAAAAAATCAAAGCTGGTGATGTTCAATCAGTACTTGATACAATCTTAACCTATGGTATTAAAAACCTGCACCCTCACTAAGAAAGACTCATCAAGGTTGCAGGCATTTGAGATTAAGTTCCTTAGGTCCACAATTCAAAAACCAAACTGGACAAGTTAAGGAATGATGTGGTTAGGAAGGATGCTGGGATTGTTACATCATTGTTAGAAAAGGTCAGCATGCCCAGACTGAGGTGGTTTGGGTATGTAATAAGGATGGAGCCGACAAGGACAGCATATGTTAACTTGGAGAGACATGTGGCAGGGAAACAGATAGTGGGAAGACCAAGAACCCACTGGATGGATGTCATAATGATGGACATTGCAGATTGGGGAAGGACACTGGAGGACACCATTAACATCAGAATGTATGTCAATAAGACAGAATGGAAGAGGCTCGCCAACAGCACCTGGAAAAATGGAAACGTAAAATGATGATGATGAATGATTAAAAAGTCAATATGCCTATGTTTAGATGGAATAATCAAGATACAACCACATAAAAATTTCAGCTCTATTGGTTTAATAGTTGTTGGGTGATTGGGCAAGAAAGAAACAGACACCACCTCATTTCAAGCTATTGGATGATCTTTTGTAAATTATATGTTTTCAGGTCAATATTTTAAAATAAAGCAATGTTTGTGCAAAATTTCATTAAATTCTGCCTCACAGTTTAAACATCAATGTTGTTACAGAAGGCAAACAGACAGATTTAGTTTCATTTTTATATAGAGAGAAACTGTCTATACCAGAGGTTCTACAAGACACTCATGGCTGAAAGTTCAATGTATCCCCACAAAAAATGCTTAAGTGATAGGTTTAATAAAAAGAGTTCCTGGCTTATTATTAAGGCATTTTAATTGATTATTAACCATTCTTTTAAATATGCATCATAAATAAGACAAGATTGTAAGATAAAATACAGTTTTACCAGACGAGTTGGCCATACAGTTAGGGGCGCATCATCCGGGATATAGTGGCTTCGAACCCCACTGTTAGCAGTCATGAACATGGTTTTCTGTGGTTTCCCATTTACACACCAGGCAAATGTTGGGGCTGTACCTTAATTAAGGCAACAGCCGCTTCCTTCCCACTCCTAGGCCTTTCCTATCCCATCGTTGCAATAAGACCTATCTGTGTCAGTGCAACATGAAGCAAATTAAAAAAGAAAAAGAGTTTTATAACAGATCACAAGAAATTCAATTGTTTGTGCCTGTATTAAGTATAATACAATGATGATAAAGTAACACAGGATACCCTGTTTGTATGAAAGTTTCACAAAATGCTAGATTTTAGCCTCAACATCAAATTAATACATACGGGTAAAAAATCCTTGATTTTAATTCTGGAATTCAGACAATGCAAAATGCCAAAATTTCATCGGGATGGGTGTGCCTGCATGGCGTTACAGTTTTCTGATGTGTCATAATCCAGGTGAAACTTTCAAGCACAGCGTAGCTCTATACATATTTAACCTTCTTCTGGTCTTCCACTGGTCTAGATGCTGAAGATGTCAAATAGAAAACTAAGGGTCAATCTCAGTGATGAAGGACTGATAAACTACGCCAGAACTGTCCAGACTTTGCACAGAAAGCCAACAAGCACTCCAGCGTGCTGAGCCCGCATGACTCGACTTTCAGAGTCCCTTATGGTCACCAGAGACCACAAGTAAAACAAAAACAACTAAGAGGACAAAGACCTCGCAGAGTGGCATTCAAACACATTTTTAGAAATCTCATAATTATACATTTCTTTCCTTCTCTCCTGCTTTGAAATACATGTAAAGTATATAGTGATGGGAATATTATGATACAAATAAAATTGTAGCAAAAGTCTTCACTTTGTGTTTGTTTATATGTACAGTAGAACCTCGATAATTCGAAATCGGTTAATTCAAAATCCCGCCTAATTCGAAGAAGCTCTCGTACCTGGAAACATGAGATACAGTTTTGCATGTTATTTAAATTGTTTAATTCGAAATACGGATAATTCGTAATTCGAAGTACAATGTCGGCCCCATTACCGAAATTCAGACTTTTAATTCGAATCTGCCTTTACATTTTAAAACAATAGTATGTTACAGAGTAATTTCTACTCGAAATTTATCCGCTCCGCGTCATAATAGAACGCGCGTTCCTTAACGTGGAAGGGTAGCTTTCCGCACTTACACTCACTTCGGTGGGTCTAAATTGCTAAATTGAATGAAATCGGAATTCTTTTGTATTCAACCTTTTAATGAACGCCGTAATATCACTCAACAGGCAGTGTGTGGAAAAACAGAATCCGCGAACACTGGCGATGCCGACAGTTGACGAAAAAGCGTAGGCACCGAACAATATTGTCATTGCCGGTGAAACTGCACTGCTTTATTTTAATGCAAGCCCAAACGGTCTTATGGTTTTAAATGGGGCATAGTAGTACGTTGCAATGCTCATGGGATGGAAGCGAGAAACGTTATCCCCTCGTCATAGGAAAGTTCGATAAACCACAATGTTTCAAGGGCGTTGGGCACTTTCCATGCTAGTACAAAGCATATAAAAATGCGAACAGTACAGAAATCCAAAAAAATAATGCATTTGCACAGGGGGACCGGCATAATTTATCCTCGTCTTTGATTGTGCGATTTTTTTTTCTTTCGTTGCGTGAGGTTATGTTTGTCAGTGATTTATCCAAGTGCATTATTTGAACATTGTAAATGCACCTTGTTGGATATATGTCGGAAATAGTTTTTTCCATGGCATTTGAAAGGTTTAAACTGTGAATCGAGGTGATTGCATGTATTAATGGGTCTTAGAATACTTCGTGACGCGGCAAGTGTTTACATTTCTGAAGTACGAAAGAAGTTGGCGGGAAATCGTACAAGAATAGAGTCATAGAAAAGTTCGATTTTAAGGGCATCGGGTACTAATACAAGGCATCTAAAAAGCATTAAGTATAGTAATCCAATTAATAAAGCACGTGCAGATGGGAGCCAGCATAGATTTCTCCTCGTCTTTGAATCGTGCTTTTTTTTTTTTTTTTCGTTGCGTGAGGTTATGTTTGCCAGTGAGATATCCGAGTGAATTACTTGAATACTGTAAATGCACCTTCTTGGATACATTTTGGGAATAGTTCTTTTTTCATGGCATTTGAAGGGTATAAACTGTGAATCAAGGTTAACTGCATGCAGTAACAGGCCATAGAATATTTTGTAATGCGGCAAGGGTTGGTACTTCTGAATTGCGAATTGGCAGTTAATTCGAAATCACGTAATTCGAAGTCCGATTTTTTAGTCCCAACGACTTCGAATTAACGAGGTTTTACTGTATATGTATACACAAGTGTGTTTCATTCAGTAATACTCTGACATTGATTTTTATTTACAAACCTTTTCAAAATTAGTGTCTGTGAAACCACCAGTAATACACAGTGGCAGAGGTTGTTGTTCTGATGAGCTTCAGAGCCAAAAGATGTAGAATTCAAAATGGAGAACATGTTTGCAACCTTCACATATAGTTTCAGAGACTCTTGTTAAAGAATATGCCATAAAGTTGCTGAGGACCTGTATCACTGTTTGATGAGAGAGCCTAATGATCAACAAATTCTCCAAAGTTTGACAGGTACAGAAGTTCTGCTGTCTTGATTTTAAAAAATCTTTCCTTCACAAAATATCTGTCCAAAAATGGCTTGACTGACTTGGTGATTATTAAAATATTTAGTGTTCCTGCTGTGCAGAAATAGGCCACTTTCCACAATACTCACAACTCTCTGTTTCTCAGTTTCTTTTCAAGACCAAACATAATTGGAATGCTACCATCAAATGTACACATTATCACATCACCAATGTCGAGAAACTGTGCGGTAGGGACAGGCGAGAGAAAGTGTGTTTGATTGACGGATGCAACTAATTTTTTATATGTCCCATCAATACAGATATGATTTATGGTATCCATGTAACTCCTGCACACCAGATGACTGCCATGCTAGGAACATGGTTTGGACAGCTATACTTAACACAATGACATGAAGAGTAAATCTACTCCCAAACATGGCCCATGATAAAATAAAATGGAGACAAACACTGATAAACACAATGTAATTAATCATTACTACGAGGAATAAAAACAGACCACTGTAAATAGAATTATACAGCTCCTTGAGATGAGTCAATGAAAATCCGCAAATAGTGGTCTTAAAAAAGAGTGGAAGGCGAGAATGCTCAATAACAATACAATACTTCTGTTAAAAGGTCTCTTCAGACATGAACATATGGCGTTACAGCTCTGTCAAAGGGAATGAATGGATTTTAAAAATAAATTGTAACAGCCTTATCCTGAAATTCTGAAGAAAAGATGGAAAATACATTTTACCACCTTGACTAGAGTTAACTAAACTAGCATACAGGATAGGAAACATAATAAACATAACTGATTACCTGTGGAGGACATACTTCGGTGTCTTTCATGAAAACTGATTCTATTTTGACTGGTACATATGGTTCCATTTATGTTGTGAAATCTGAAACAAATTAAGAAACAATAAGAAATTTAATTTAATATTGAACTTTTATGCTATATTGTACTTTAAATAGTCTTTCAGCTTCTTAGAGTAGTTTATGTTGATTATATATGATATAAGGTGTAAAGATGTTGAATACAGGACAAAAAATGGTCAACTGGTCTCTGGCAGAAATTGAAACAATCACTTGACATGAGCACGCTGGGCTCACCTGGGAGGTAATAATAATGTTACTGATTCTACGTCTCAAACCAAATCCCATGGTGAAGGGTATATTAGCAGCCTAATAATGCAATATACTTTCATTTAAGTGATAAAATGCTGCACAAAACGGTTAAAGTTCATCTTGATCCTTTATCCAGTTATGTAAAGATAATAATAATAATAATAATAATAATAATAATAATAATAATAATAATAAAGTTATAGTTTTTATGTACTGATAACTAATTTTATGGTTTTCAGAGATGGCAAGGAGCCGGAATTTTGTTCTGCAGGACTTCTTGAATTTGCGAGTAAATCTACCGAATCAACACTGACATATTTGAGCACCGTCAAATACCATTGGTCTAAGCCGCAATCAAACCTGCCAACCTTAGCTCGGAACGCCACTATTCTACCAGCTGAGCTACTCAACCCAGCAGCGTCTCACCCTTGGCTCGGTGATATGAATGTGACTGAGGTATGAACGATACTAGCAATGTCATTCCTTATGCAGTCAGTTCCTGTGATGAATGGTGCAAAAGTGTTCATCATAGGGTTGGTTATTGTATGCATTTCAGTGAGCTTGGCAGACTGACAGCACCTTCTGGTCCGGTGAGGAAAGCAACAGAAACCTATCTCACTCCTCTTCAGTGACACCTAGGCTACTTATGACAGCTGATGGTGGATATGTTGAGGTTCCAAGCAGGCTCGGGATGGGGACTCAACGTACATACATACGGACTCTCTTCATGCAGTGAGAGTCTGTACATATTATATTTTACTGTACTGTTATTCCCTGTGTTACAGCTGTGATCAGTCTGGATGGCAGCATAGCTATCACGATTGTCATAGACATAAGCCTACATAATTACAGCATGATGATACAGAAACAGAAAAGTTAATATTTCTAGATTCTTAAACAGTTTTCTGTGTGATGCTCTTGAATGTGTACGTGTCATTATATGTTAAATCTTCCTCTGGATTTTAAAAACAGATTCTTACCCTGCAGTATCATCCCAGATAGCTATGCTACGATTAAATGGAAAGAGCTGCAACCTACTCTGCTCGGATGGTTGGAATACAGTGCTGTTGAGCCATAGGTTGTTGGTTAAACTATACCTCATCATACATTTCAAATGAATTGCCTACCTACGGGAGGCTGTCGGATAAACTTTCTCCCCAGAATCATCTCAAAATGATAATTCATATCCTCTGATCACAGTCTTTTCTGAGCTGAGCTAGTGAACAAACGTGCAGGGTAATGATCCGGAAGTGCAGGGAAAGCAGTATGGGCATAACAGTGCAGCAGTATAGGAATGTGATAGGGCGATGGCACAGCCGGGTCAAGTGGATCAAGACTGAATGCAAATTAGGAATTAATAAAGGAATAGGACTGACAGAATTGTTGATGGCAGCAGCTATAGTGGCTACTCTATTAGTCATCAGAGGTGTCGAGATGAACCCAGGCCCATTGACATGGGAGGACATGGAGAAAATCAAGGAAGATATGCGCGATGCTTCTCAGGCTGACCAGACCAAAGAAATGTTTGAGGTGCAGTATCAACAAATCAACAATATGAAGGAGAGCATTACCAAAAAAAGAACTAACAGAAATAAAGGTGAAGATAAGACAAGGAAGAAAGAGCGATACTAAATCAATCAATCAATCAATCAATACTGATCTGCATTTAGGGCAGTCACCCAGGTGGCAGATTCCCTATCTGTTGTTTTCCTAGACTTTTTGTAAACAGAGGATAAAGGCACTAGAAGAACAAGTTCAGGTACTTCAATAGCAAGATAGTAGAAGAATGGAGGAGGAGAAGAGAAGAAATATTATTTACGGCCTGGAGGAAACGGAAGGAGAGTCTACGATGAAATTGATGAACTCAGTCTTAAAGCCAAAGAGAGAGAATTTAGGCACTGAATGTACTGAAAGGGATATAGATTTGTATAGAATGGGAAAGAAGACCTGTTAGAATTAAGTTTGTTTCTTTATTAATGGCAAGCCGAATTTTGAATAGTACAAGGAAATTGAGGGCTGTAAGGTGTGGATAAGAAGGGATATGGACAGAAAAAACCTCCACGAGCAAAGAGTTCTACAATTCCATTTACGACAAGCAAGAAAGTCTAATCTATGGGCATTAATAAGAGGAATCCATTTGCGTATGATAGGAGATACCTGGGTGAGGACATAGACTGTCAGTGATCTAGGTAATATCTTCAAAGAACGAAGTAAGCAGTTTGGGTCATCAGCGGAAGCGCATGGTGTAGGAGTGATGACAAAAGGAATTCCAGAGTCTACGTGCAGTGCTGGTGTTGATAAGCCTGGAAAGGTAATTCAACGGTCTACGTCAGATCTTCCAGTGGAGTTAAATAACAGTGGGAGGAACAATGAGGCAAGCTGGATGTCAACAGCTGCACTGCATGGAGGAACCGAGGATACTTCCAGGCGTAGGTCAGTGAGACTATAAGACTTTTTTCAGAAGGGGATGGGTTCATGCAGTAGAGTAAAAATCACAGAAGAATTATCTGAGAAGGATTTGCTCTCCAGAGGGGAGTATAATGGAAGCGGAAAGATCTCGAATGACTAGAAGTCAGAAAGTTTAGTAGAGCATAGAAGTAAACTACAGTTAAAGGTATTATGTTAATATTGAAGGAATATGGAACAAAATAGGTAATGAAGACGTTAAAGAGCTACTGGAAGAAATGTACATCCTTGGGCTTGTAGAAACTTGGTCTGATTACAAGAAAGGCTTAAAGATAGAAGGGTGTATTGTATGGAGTCAATATGGATCAAGGGGATCCAATAAAGGAAAGATATCGGGCAGAATTTTGGTGGTATTCAAAGACAACTTAAAAGATAGGATACAGCTCTTAGAATTGGAGTTTAATGAATTAATCTGGATAAGAATATTAGATAGGATCAATTGGAGGAATGAAATATGTATAGCTTTTATATTTAATCCCCCTTGGAACTCCCCATTTGCGCAGAATAATTTTTTTGAGAATTTAGCAACAGAAATTAGATGAATGAGAAGTATGTATGATCAGGCAAGCATTATAATTATGGGTGATCTTAACAGAAGGATAGGGGACAAGAAGCCAGTTTACAGTCAACATGAGGATGAGGTATTAGTAGTTAATAGAAATAGCCAGGATAAAGAATGTAACAGAAACGGAGAAAAACTACTAGAATTATGTGCGGTAGAGGAGCTTTATATATTGAATGGATGGTGGTTTGGAGGCTGAGAGTGGAAAACTAACCTATATGGTAGAAAATGGGTGCAGTACAATTGACCTAGTTGTATGCTGTAGGGATAGTCTGCAAGTTATCAACAAGATACGCATTAGGGATTGGGAGGAGGCAAACCATATGCCAGTATCACTAAAATTAACGATTCAAGATATACGAGTGCAGGAGATTGTTTACAATAGGTAGCATACAGGAGAGGAAAATACTTAGGTATAATTGGAGAGAAGAATTAGGAAATGAATTCAAAGAGTACCTACTTGAAATGGAGAGAATTTTGAGATTTGGAAAATACATATTGTAAAATTGATAGAAGAGAATAGAGTTGAAGAAGCCCTAACCAGGATAGAAAATATAATAGGAATGGCAAGAAAATGAAGAAAAAGAAAAAGAAAAAGTCACTAGTTATGAAGGTACTTAGGAGATACTGGGTGGATGGTGGTCAAGTAGTTAGAAACAAATTTTGTAAAAAAGAAAGAATACAGGGGGAATTGTTAAGAAAGATGAAGTTGGAATGGCAACAAAAGCTGGTTACAGACATAAATAAAAAGTGTGAGGACAATGACAGCAGGAGAGTATGGGATAAAATAAATCAGATAACCAAGAAGAAGTCAGGTTCTGGGAGGGAGGGGGGCAATATAAATACATGGGTCCAGTATTTTGATAAATTATTGAATAAAGAAAACAAATGGAGAGTTCATCATGAGGGTATTATTGTTTCAGGGGGTTTGAGTGTCAGTCTGCCTGAATTAGATGAGGATATTTCGACTCTGGAAATAAGAAACCTGTTACAAGGAGCGAAAAAGGGAAAATCAGGAGCTATTTTGACTATCACATATGAATTTTGGAAAGAGGTGGAAGAGCGAAACGGCATGTTGGAAATTAGGACAAGGATATTCAATAAAAATCTTCAAGAAAGGGGTATTCCTGAAAGCTTGGAAAGAGGGGATAATATGTCCTATATACAAAAATAAAGGGGATAAATTACATCCAGAAACTATAGGGAAATTACCTTATTAGATACATTTGGGAAAGTATATACTGGTATACTAGCAAATAGACTAAGGAACTGGGCAGAGAGACATCCAATCCTGTCGAGATTTCAAAGTGGTTTCAGAAGAGGGAGAAGAAAACCAGATGTTTTTATTGTGAGAACTCTTATTGACAAATATGTAAAGAAAAAAGGAGGTAAGCTCTATATTACATCAACAGATTTAGAAAGCAACGCATTTGTTACTGTGAACAGGGGGTGGGGTGGGGGGGCAGTCGTTACTAGAATGAGACAAGTTGGAGTGTCATGTAAAATGATAAGAGCTATAGAAAAGATGTATGCTGAAGTAAAGTGTACTGTGAGAGTGAAAAAAGGAGTAGTAGAAGGAGAGATTATCTCTAAAATGGGATTGAAACAGGGGTGTAAATTGTCACCAATTTTATTTCTGTTGTTCATAAACGATATACTAGAATTTGAAGAGGAGGAGAAATTTGCAATGCCGTGTTTAGATAATCAGGATATTCCTGGTCTTGTCTTTGCTGATAACATACTCCTGTTCACACTAACGCCAGCTGCAATGCAAAAATGTATTGATGGTATCGAGAAGTACTGTAAAGAATGGAATATGAAAATTAATGCACAGAAAACTAGAGTAATGGTATGCAAAAAAGGGAACAAATTAGCAAAAAAGGAAAAATGGTATCTGAAGGAGTAAATCTGGAAGTAGTTAACAAGTTAGAATATTTAGGAATTATAATATCAGGAAACGGAAAATTGTCTGAACACATCAAGAGGGCAAAAATTATTGGTGCAGCAGCCATAGCTATATACGAATATTACATAACAGGATGCCTAATATTGATTTTAGGGTACAAAGAAGTGTATTCAATGCTGTGATAAAATCTAAAATATTATATGGTTCAGAAGTATGGGGCACAGAAAATGAATTTGCAATGCTTGATTCAGTCACTAGTAGATTTGTTAAAATAATTACAGGCTTACCAATATGTATAGCGAATACTGGAGCAAGATTACTGTGTACAGGCATTAATATAAAGGTGGATATAATTAAGAGAGCAATAAAATATAGGTTTAGGTTAAAAAGGGGAGGAGGGGGAGAAATTCTAGGTATAGCTTACCGGCACCAAATGAGGTACGAGGATGGGTACTGGGCAGGCAACTTACAGAAAGTACTAGAAGGAATTGGGATGGGGAACTACTGGGACAAAGATTTAGAAGAAAGAAAAGTCAGTAGGGAAGTGGCACAGAGAGTAGCAGATATAGAAATACAAATGCTAAGAGCTGAGGGTATAATAGGAGAACTCTGGAGGAATTCATGAATATATATCCAGGTATGAAAATAATACATGATAAATTAACTCAAACAGAATACAGGGGAGTGATATGGTGGCTGATGGGAGTTTATAAAAAAAATAAGGCATTTACAGAAGTTGCAAATACATGTTTACTGTGTGAGAAGGAGTTAGGAAATGCACATTTCTTGAGACAGTGTGAAAGTACAAGAGCATTACGTATTAAATACTTGGAAGCAGAAGAGATAAATAAAATAGAAAGAGAATCTGAATATTATACTCTTGTCAGATTAATGAACAGGGAATAGAGAACAGCAGGGAAACTATCAAAATTATTGATAGGCCTAATTGTAAAAAGGTTGTGGGAGAAAAAATGAAAGTGGTGAATGAGGGAAGGGTCCATGCTGATGAGGTGCAGAAAAAAAAAGAGAAAATGGTGAAAGAGGGAATGGTACATGCTGTCAAAGAAACTGGAAACAGTGAAATCAGCACGAGTACACATGGTTAAAATGACATTAGAGGACATTTAAACTACACATACAGGAATGCATGCTAATAATTCAGGATGAACCAAGTCTCAGCTCCCCTCCCTTGGACAACCAAAGTTGGAAGAGGGAGACTCCAAAATTGATCATTTACTTGTACACTAAATAAGCAGTTTAAAATTGATTATATTGAGTAGAAGAAAATTATTAATCTCTGAAGTATCATCTCTGTATGGGGTAATAATAACAAAGTTTTGTACCAATGTATGTACATAACACAACTTTTGACACACATATATGGAACATTATAGAGTTCAAATCAGTAATAAGTAAGGGCGACAATAATTAATTTTAGTATTATGTTCCGTTTTTATATTTGTTCAGTTTTGTTCCTTTGTTCCTTATGTATTGTATATTAGTAGTATTTCAGTTCATTGATATGTAAGCCGTACTGTATTCCTTCTAATTAGGTTGTTTATCTGCCTGTTTGTTCATTTGTTAGTTAGTTTTGACTGGTGACGTAGAGCTGGGAGAGGGTGAGATAGGCCTGACCTATCTCAAGCTAAAGTGTTGAATCAGTACAGCTACACGTGTAGAGTAGAAGTTAAGTTGTCAATGAGACAGTGAGAGATGAGTCGAGTTATGGCATCCGTCTCAGCAGAAGAATGCAGATATCACCCTCTAAGCATAACTGATTATGTTATTCACTTATTTCAGTTTCTCTTCAGACCGCAAATTGCTGAAGAAATGGGTCATGAATATAAAGAGAGAGGGTTTTCAGCCATCAAAATATAGTAAACTTTGTTCAAAGCAAAGAGAGATTTGGCCATCCATTTCTTCTAAAAGGATCAGTTCCGACTATTTTTGAATTTCCAGAATACCTGAATAAAAAATCCACGCATCGAAAGCCACCTAAAAGTCGAAACACTTCTTGCACTTCATCTTCACTTCCAGTAAGTGAAAGTAATGATAACTCAACTGAGCAGCAGACTCCATCCACCGAAAACATTCGCAGTACTAGCTCTAACATTCTAGGCAAGTCTAGAAAAAGAAACCATTACATTGGTGATTTTGAAGAAAGTGACATGAATTCCCCCAAAAAGGCAGAGAGATGTCTCTTCAATGCACGCAGCACAATTTGTTCTGAAAGGAAAAGACTGAAAAACCTACTTAAACAAAATACAAGAATTAAGAAAAAAATTAATTCTTTAAATTCATTGGTGGCTCATTTACAGAAGGAATTAATGATAAATGAAAATGCTGCAGCAGTGTTAAAGGTCAGTAAAACTTTTTTATACTCACTACATTTGTTGGTTTAAGAGAAATTTGTAATCTTAAAATACTTGATTGATTATTGTCCTATAACCAACAACTAGGTTCTTTTTATGTTAGGAACTTTCTATAGCCATGCATAAGTTATTTATCCTACTTACAATCTTTATTACCTTTACAGGCTTCCTTCTCAGGTCCTGCTGAAAACTGTTCCAGAAAATGTTGGGGAACAAACAGCAACAGTATTCTGAAGGCATGCGATGCTTTGCCCTTACATTGCACTTCTACTCCAGTAAGGCTTACGACTATGTAAGAAAGGTGTTCAATGTATGCTTGCCTCATCCACGCACTTTTAGGAAATGGTACCAACATGTTGATGGCTCTCCTGGCTTCACAAAAGAAGCTCTAACAGCTCTAAAGCTTAAAGTGGAAGAGGGTAATGCCACAGGTAAACCTGTTCTTTGTAGCCTCATCATTGATGAAATGTCCATCAGGAACAAGATAGAATGGGATGGAAAGGTCACATGTGGTTATGTGGACATGGGGACTGATGTTGATGATGATTCACTCCCAGAAGCAAAGGAGGCCCTTGTGTTTCTGGTAAATGCCATCAATGACCATTGGAAGGTTCCCATAGCTTATTTTTTAATTGATAGTTTGTCAGGAGAAGATAAGGCAAATTTAGTAACCACTGCTCTGACCATATTGCATGACACTGGTATTCATGTAGTCAGTTTAACGTTTGATGGGGCAGCCAGCAACTTGTCAATGGTAAAATTTCTGGGCCTAGATATTCACCATGCCAATGAGAAAACCTCATTTGAGCACCCAGTGACAAAAGAGCCAGTGTTTATTTTCCTAGATGTGTGCCACATGCTGAAATTAGTGAGGAATTCTTTGGCTTCTTTGGGCACAATTTTTAACAGTGAAGGTAAGGCCATAAAATGGACATACATAGAAAAACTAGTGGAAATACAACTAGAAGAGGGATTAACGCTTGCTATTAAGATTCGTAAGCGCCACATTAATTGGGAATCAGAAAAGATGAAAGTCAAATTAGCAGCCCAAACTTTGAGTAACAGTGTGGCTCAGGCACTCAGGTATTTGAAAAATTCAGGGTATGATTTATTTGAAGACTGTGAAGCTACAGCTGAATTCGTAGAAATTTTTAATAACATATTTGACATTTTGAACAGCAGGAATATATTACAAAAGGGATTTAAGTGTGCTTTCTCTCCCAAAACAGAGGTTTTTATAAAGGATTTCCTCAGCAAGGCAGAATCATACATCATGCGGCTATCAACATCAAGTTCATCAGACTCTTCTCTTCTTCACTCAAGAAAAAAGACTGGATTTCTTGGATTTTTGGTGTGCATAAAAAGTTGCCTTGGCCTCTATAAGTATTTAGTCCTCAGTGAGCAGCCTAAACTGAAATACTTGTTACTCTACAAATTCAGTCAGGACTACTTGGAGGTATTGTTCTCTGCCATTAGAAGGAGAGGTGGTGATAACAATAACCCTACTGCTGCTCAGTTTAAAGCTGCATACAAAAGATTGCTGCTTCACCATGAGGTAAAAGGAGCAGATTCAAGCAACTGCATTGCCTTGGATCAAATGAATATATTAAGTATATCTAGCTCCGAGCCCAGTTCAGATTTACAGTGTCATGCAATTCTCACAGTATCACAGGATAGGGTTGCAGATAACCCACTCATTCCAGATTCTGATCATGACTACTGTACTCATCCAGCATTTGAACAGTTGTCCCCATATGTGAGTGATGTTGTGGCATATATTGCTGGATTTGTGGTGAGGAAGGTGGAATGCCTTATCAAATGTGCAGTATGCTTGAGTGCTCTGAGAGTGCCAGAGAGAACTACACAGATTATGCTTTAATCAAGGAGAAGATGTACTCTAGCGGTGAGGGATTAATTGTGCCCTCCAAAGATGTGATAGTGTTGTGTAAGTTGACTGAAAGTTCACTTAGAAATATCAATGTACTAAGGAGCAAAGAAGTTCATCAGAAGGTCCTCTGTAGGGTGCTGAGGTCAGTGAATGGAACCTTGTTTTATTGTATAAAGGATCATTTACTTGAGCAAGAATTTGCACAGAGCCATGAAATGGACTTGGTTAAGTTGTCAATTCCAGAATGCGACATGAATGTGCCAAGGAAGAGGAGAAAAGAGATAGAAAGAAAGTAAGAAGTGTATTGAACAAGTACATATTGTTCAATCATCAGTGATTTAGGGCAATATTGTGAAGACATGCAGTTCTCTGGTTTTCAAAACATTCCTGATCTTCAGCCAGGAGAAGAATGGTGAATAACTTACATGTAAATATTTGTTTCCTGCGTTCTATCATACATTTGTGTATTGATTGGCTGCAGCTGTTCTGGTGAGTTATAGCCTACATGGCTTCCTGTCTTTCATCATATTGTAAATTATGTTATTGTACATTTTTTAAGGATAGTTTTGTGAATGTTACATCTTATTAGGCTTAACTATCTCAGTTATAGTTTTGTGTTCTATCATACATTCGTGTATTAACTGGTTGCAGCTGTTTGGGTGACTTGTAGCCTACATGGCTTCCTGTCTTTCATCATATTGTAAATTATGATATTGTACAATTTTAAGGATAGTTTTTTGAATGTTATATCTCATTAGGCTTAACTAACTCGGTTATAGTTTCGTGTTCTATCATACATTTGTGTATTAACTGGCTGCAGCCTGTTTTGGTGACTTGTAGCCTACATAGCTTTCTGTCTTTCATCATAGTGTACATTTTTAAGGATAGTTCTGTGAATGTTACATCTCATCAGGCTTAACTAATTCAGTTATAGTTTTGTGTTCTATCATAAATTCGTGTATTAACTGGCTGTAGCTGTTTTGGCAACTTGTAGCCTACATGACTTCCTGTCTCTCATCATAATGTACATTTTTAAGGATAGTTTTGTGAATGTTACATCTCATTAGGCTTAACTAACTCGGTTATATTAGTTTGATATAGCCTGAGCATTTAGAACAGTTGAACAACTTTTGGTGTGTGTGGGTGCTTAATCATATCTGATAGTGGCTGGTAACCTACATGTTAGGCCCTGTAAAACAATAATTATCATCATGCCTAAATGTACATCTATAAACTAAATGTGAAGGTCTGTGAATAAGTGTGATGATGGTGATAGCTGTTTTTTTTAATGACAGAACCTTGAGGTTATCAGCTGCATTAAGTATTGGTAATTTCAAAGTTTCTTTGACCATAAATATTATAGGTGCAACGGGGACGATTGCGCTATTATCGGTCACGTTTCTTGATTTATAAGGCTTAACCAGCATAAAATTGGCATTATTAGAAATGCAGGCTATTGGTATGTTTTGTTGAGTTTATTATTTGCAGCACTGTGAAAATATTTTGAGAATAACTATTTTGGACAAATATTACGGAGAAAAATTAAACTTGTGAAATTAGAAGACAAGTAACTAAAATAGGTTAACAACACGAGACCTATTCACGTCACCGTATCGATGAACTGAAACACATCAGAATATCACACATATAAAATGATACGTAACAATTTTCATACAAACAGGAACGGAAATATTCATATGGAATTGCGTTTATCACCATCTTCAATAGTTTTAATCAATTAATAATAAGGAGCACGCTTAAATCGGGATTTAAAAACACACTGCAATGCTCTTCTTGTGGGAGACCGCTTTGTTTTGCCCTACATCAGCTGATCGCTCAGAGCTTGATGTTGGTGCCACGCTTGGCCGGTAGAAACATACGGAGCGCCCTCTCTATCTATTTCAATGCTCGAAGACTAGCCAGCAGCCACTAGAACACATGACAACTGTATTTATGTTTGGACTGCGCCATTGAGCATAACTGCAACCAATCTGTGAACCACTTACCTCAGCCGTAGTTATTTAAAAGTCAACTGATAAGCTATACTAGTTCCCACGAGAGTTTGAGAATCGCAACTTATCCTCCTCAGATGCCGTGTCTCGTCGCAAATTTCAGCATGTTTGTGTAGCTATCCAACCGTTGTATCGCCAGATACACAAATCGTTTGAGTTCATATGGGTGCCAGTACTGCTACCGGTTTCAAGGCTGAACGGTACGATTTGCGAATGACGAGTTGCAGCCATAATCGACTATGCTCGGGACTGCTCGAGGAATCTCGGCGTTAGGGATGGGACCAGTCAGTTTATTTGCTTGAACTAGTTCATTCGATACCGTTCATCGTCTTGAGTCGTTCAATTGAACGAGGTAGTTCATGGGCAGATATGGAAACAGCCCTCGCGGCAACGAAGTCGTTCAAATGAACGAGGTAACTCGGCGTTCTGTCCTTCCTACCAAGCGATTTCCCGCCATGTACCGAGAAAGCGTCTCAGTATTACTTTGTTTTGTTTTCTGAAAGTTAACTTTACAAGTCTTTATGCCGAGTTTGCCGTATAATTTCAAGGGGAATGAGTACTTTTTTTAATTTTTTTTAAAAATCGTGGTTGATTTGCCGTTTAATTTCACGGGTAATGAGATTTATTTTAAATCGTGGTGCTGTGAAGTACAGCAGTATCAATGGACTTCTACAGAGTTTTGGGTGTCCAGGCCATGAAATGGTGAATTAGTTAGGCCTATATGCATAAAGTGCTTTATTGCGCATATAAGTGAAATTTTGTGCTTGCACGATGGACAATTTCGTATGTAATGAGTGTAATGAATTCTTCAACTGCAGGAAAAATTTAAGTCATCACGTAAGAACAAAGCACAAGAACAAAAATGGTACTTTTCTCCCTTGATTTGGTTAGTTGTAACTCTAACACAAAATACAGGCTAGAACGGCATAAAAATTCACAGCATGTGCCTACGAAATGTGAACAACCTCAAGTGAAATGTCCACTTTGTGTAGAGGAATGTCCTACAACATCTGATATGGTGGCACTTTTTATCAATTTTCATGAGATTCGTATCGCGAACGAAACTTTAACGTATGCGAATGAAGAGGATTTCCTTAAGTGGAAAAGAAAATGAGCAAGTGTGTGAATTCGTCGCATTTCGTTCCAAGTACGAATGTAGGCTAATCTAAAATGAAATACAGGTGGCACAGGGATGGGACTTTTAAGTCAAGGGGTGAGCATGAGCGTCACCAGAAAGTACTTGAAAGCAGAAAGATAAGTGGTCATTGTCTAGCAAAATTTGATGTTACATTTCAGTCTGGAGAAGTGTATGTTTCATTTTGTGCAACACACGTAGACCACCAAGAAGAGTTAGGTTGCATGAGATTATCGCTGTCGGAAAGAAATGACTTGGCGAGGAATATTCCTTTCGATAGAATCCTTGATGAGGTTAGAAATTCTATTGGTGAAACTGACATTGTGCATATTCATCTTCTGACCTGAAAGGATCTGTTTAACATTGAGCAAGAGTGCAATAAAATCTGAAGCTGTGCGACAAGAGAATGATTGTACAAGTGTCGAATCATGGATTCATGAAATGGAAGACTGGAGGCATAGTACACTTTTAAAAGGGTCAAAACATGTCTTCTATGACATACCCTCAATTAAAACCAGAGGACTTTGTTATAATTATAATGAATGAGGCGCAGCAAGAAATGTTACGATGATATGGCAAGAAGTTCATTTGTATTGACAGCACACATGGTTTAAAAAAAGTATATATTTGAACCTACTACCCTCCTAGTCATAGATGACAAGTGCCATGCATTTCCATGTGTGTTTTTGCTATCAAATAGGATGGATGCATATGTGATAGAAGTGTTATACAGAGTTATTAAAGAGGCTGTGGAGGTGACACTACAGCAAGAAGTGTTCATGTCAGACAAGGCAGAAACATTTTACAGTGCCTGGCTATGCTGTATGATGCCGCAAAATTCCACCTGTTCTATTTGTGGCATGTTGAACGTGCATGGAGACAAACTCCTTTCTAAAATCAAAGCCCGAGAAAGACAGGTGAAAGTGTACAAGGAGCTGAGAGCATTGTTGGAGGAAAGCCTAGGAGACTGTACATCGCAATCCATATCCTCATGCGATTTGTGAAAGCTAAACGGCCGGCTTATTTACATTAATAAAGGCAAACTTACAAATAAACTGTCACAAATAAGACTAATGCATGCCAGTTCATTATTATTACAACCTCAAGAAATTATTTGCAGCGAGGATGTATGGACTGCTCCATCCGCGAAGAAAAATGAACTGTATGAGGTCAGAAGGACGGGTGAAATGAATTGCGACTCTGACCTGAAGTGTACAGAGTGCAATACCTTCATTCATTCATATGTTTGTACATGCCACGACTCTTCCATTAAATTTAATATGTGCAAACATATACACCTAGTGGCTAAATATATTGGTGGTAGTAACAAACAAAATTTAGAATCAGGCACAAATTTAGTCATTCAGAAAGCACCTTCAAACGAAGAAGGAGTTGCATAATCCCCTGAAAAGAAGACTAAGTGAGAACATAGAAGAGAGCAAGGCCAAACTTAGAGAAAAATTTGAAAGCATTCTCACAACAACAGAATCACCAGAACATGTAGATATAATTGAGAAACACCTCCAACCAATAATCCCAACTATACAAGCCTATAGCACAAAAGCAATGATCAGCACAACACCTTCAACTTCAAATGGGATAAAGTTTGAAACACAGCAACAATTATTTTCCATGAAAAAGTCCCATAAGAAAACTTCTTCGTCCTTGTCAAGGCCTACTGAGAGAGAACAACAGGTAATTGCTGCAAATTTGCTAAGCAAAATATATGATAGGCCCTGCTTCAGTACAATAAACTGTTTTATAGGAGCAATCCTAAAGACCACAGTTATGCCAACTACTGTATGGGTGAATTGTGTAAATATTTTGTGAGTTGTGGCAAAAGTATACAGTATTCGTGAAAACTTTGAAACTGATGAGCTATGTTCAACTGAAAGGACTCAGAATTGTGTTCAGGTAAGTTTCATACTATTACATTCATTCCATTTGGTCTACTGTATACTATGTGCATATATAATATGATTTCCTATTTAAGTTAACAACAGCAGCGTTTTGTCAAGTGAAATAGAATGTACTCTCTCACTTGTGTCTAGGTAATGACGAGACCAACATAGGAATAACTGAAATATACGTATATAAATTACTCTATCAAAACAGAATCTGTGGCTATTAAACTGATTACCTAATTTTAAAAAGTAACAGGTGTTACTCATGCTTCTGGTCATTGAATAAGTGCTGCTAACTTCACGAAAAGCCGCATCGTCTGTACCTCGCGGAAATGCTTGTTGAGAAGGACTAAATGCAAAGATTCCTTGAGCAGTCCTGAGCATAGCCAATTATGGCTGCACGTCATCATTCCCTAGATACAAGTTGATTTGTAGGCCCAGTGCAGTAATTCCTGAGCATTTGCAGTAGGACGACGATACAAAAAGCACAATCTTGTAAGTACATATTTTTGCTTGTATTTCTTACTTACATGCCTAATACTCTTATAGACTATGAGTTTAAGTTTTAATGAAGGGGATGTAAGCATTTCGATCAACTTGGGGTAATTGAACTGTTAGATCTACGGCATCCATTTTGTATGTGTCATATATGACACAGTTCGTCTTGCTGCAAAAATCATAACTGTTATTTACAAGTGATGAATTGAATTTTATTATTCATATTTCTCTCTTTCTTTAACAATTTTATTTGCCACTTGCTGTCGATTACTGAAAATCATACAAGTTACAATAAGTAAACTATTTTGAATTGGACGGTGACAAATCCCAAGTTGAAATATGGAGATTGAATTTACCATAGCTCAAATGAAACACTTTCAGTTCAGTGACATTTTATTTCCCATCTTGCTAAATATATCTTCTTCTTCTTCTTTTCATGCCGCTTTTCCCACACCTGTGGGGTCGCGGGTGCGAACTGAGTCGCACATGTGGATTTGGCCCTGTTTTACGGCCGGATGCCCTTCCTGACGCCAACCCTCTATGGAGGGATGTAAGCACTATTGCGTGTTTCTGTGGTGGTTGGTAGTGTAGTATGTTGTCTGAATATGATGAGGAGAGTGTTGGGACGGACATATACACCCAGTCCCCGAGCCAGAAGAATTAATCAGAAGCGATTAAAATCCCTGACCCGGCTGGGAATCGAACCCGGGACCCTCTGAACCGAAGGCCAGTACACTGACCATTCAGCCAACGAGTCGGACATCTTGCTAAATATATATATATATTTCTTTGGATTTGAATACAATGTCTGTGACGACCCTGCCCTTCTAACCCCTATACGTTATTTTCCTGAAATACATTTATGATGTTTGTACATAAAAGTAAAGTGCTATTATATTTATTTTCATTTTAGTGACATCAGCTGAAATACTCGCACACCTTGAGGTGAATGCCATTGACTTCGATGAGAACATATCTGAAATTGAAGGGCTATCTAGTGACGAGGATGACGAAAGCTTCGATCCTATGCCAAAAGAGGAGTAAGAAGATGATGAACGCCTCTCATCGGATGGTCAGCCCGGTATCGTAGACGAACGGAACAATGGTGCACAAAATAGGAATCAACCCCCCAATGGCGTCATGAAGATGACTTTCAATCATTACTGCCTGCACCAGCCTTTGAAGAGGGAGTTTGGCAGGGTAAAGAACAGGATTCTCATGAGTATTTTTTACGTTATACTCCCACAGAATGTTTTGATTCTGTTTTTGTACAAACCAGAACTGTTTTGCATGGAATGGGACATCACTGAATACCACAGCTCAAGAAATTCAAGCATTTTTTGGGATATTCATTACAATATCTTACCTTCAATTCCTGAGAATTTTTTTTTTTTCATCTTGGAAGCAAGTTTTTTGTTATATATTCCTCTTTATTTATGATAACTGTTGTGTTTCCTTTGTCTGCTTTAGTTACTATTAAGTTGTTTTCTTTGATTTTGTTTTTAAGTCTTTGATTTGTTTGTGGTTTTAAGGTGTCTTGTTGGTTGATTTTTTGATTGATTTTGTTAATATATTGTCGTAGTGTTTTTTTGATTTCAAATCTGATGAAACTTTCCAAATCAAGGCCAAATGTAATGACTGCAGAGCCAGCTATGTAGGACTTACCGGGAGAAGTTTTTCAATACGATACAATGAACACGTAAATGCTGTCAAGCATAGACACTTTTCAGCAATGGGACAACACATTAATGATCAAGAACATAAATTTACAAGTATCAATAATGACATGCAAATTCTCAACACCAACCCAAAAAGCCCCTTGCTCAGTATACTAGAAGAATTCTACATAAACCTAGACCAATACACAAACCCAAACTTCAACTTAAATGAAAATACTGACAAAAATAATGTTCTTTTCAATACAGTCATTCCCCTCCTAAAAGATTATTATTTAAAAAGAATCAACAAACAACAACCTACACATACAAATGAACCGCTCAAAGATCTCCCCTCCTCCAACCCCGCTTCCGTCACAAACGCTCCACCCATCCCTCCAAACCTCCCCTCCGCCGCCACTAACTACAGTCCCAGGATAACACGCAATAGATCTCGACAGGCAGCTATGCAAAGCATACGGTCTCAACATTCAACGTAAGTAACACAACATATAACTTACCTTTTACACCTTTATTATACACCAACTTACACACCTATTATTTCTGCTTGCAGATAATCTACAGCACACAGAAGCCTCCATGCCATTATCATAAAAAGTGCAAATTTAAATTCCATCAAGACGCACGGCACCTTGAACGAACTTCATTTTGCAACAGTCACCATTCAACCAGCAACGACACACTAACAATTTCCTAATGACATCCATAGACTAAGATACTTCACCAAAAGCAGCAGTTTACTAATTGCAACAAACTCAACAATAATATAGATCTAACACAATATGCATATGTCATGCAGTCCACCAGTTGAAAGTGAAAAACAAAAAGTACAAAAGAAGGAATTGGTCCCATTCCATTAGATTATACTTTAAACATTTTCAGTTGGCTGCTATGTCAGATCGTAATATTACATATGTAATATAAATGGTAACAACCTACAGTACTACTGTTAAGAATGTAAACCCCATTGTATACATGATAAAAAGAACACATGAGGTATCACATATCCATTTTAATAAAGTATCACATACTAGTGTTTTTAGTAATGAAGGATCTATTTTTAATTAACTCTTTAATTAAGCTTTTCCTATGTTTACTCCAATGGACTTTTTAAAAAAGTGAAATACCCCAAACATTAATACAAAGTGAAATTATGTCTCATTGACATCACAATAACTAATAAGCTGTGATATACCTCAAACGACAAAATACTTTTAAGACTCTATAATGGACTCATTATCACTAATGTGTATGACTGAAAAATTTTATTCCACGTTTTGTAATATAAGTGTAGTATGATCAAAAAGACTTAAACAACAAGCACTTTTTAAACAAATGAAGGTGAAGAAGGAATCACGGATAAATCAATCATATTGAATATAATATTATCAATACCAGATGTGAATACTGTACTTTAATGACATAACTTTTAACACTTGATTTAATTGAAATAGCCACCAAATGTAACCTTTCATATGTGATGTTTTTATAAATTCTATTTTGTGTGTCAACTGAAGATGATCCCCGAGGGATTGAAACCGGTATTGACCAATTTACTGATTTAGAGTAAATAAACTAATGTATTGATAAGGTGGAGAATTTAGACTTTCTTTATATCAGTGTATCAATCAATACAGAAATGAAGCTGATAGACTATGATTAATAAGGAAGACGAAGTATATTTCTAACAGCTCTATTCTTACAGCACATCCAGTTACCATTCTAATATTGTAGGTGACTATGAACTAAAGAGTAGTAGATTTGTTTTAGAAGATGGTGTGGAATAAGATACCCAAGTTTCTTTAAAATTTCTGCAACATGTGTGATCTTTTTAGTTCATATTCAACATGGTCTGTCCAGTTCAAGTTTCTGTCAATTACCAATCCACGACATGATAGTATTCACTAGTTTTACTTCAGTATTGTGCATAAATATTTTACTGTGTGAGCTTTCTTTCTGACTCTGTTTTGTCATTATCATATAGATAGTCTTTTGCACATTAATTGTTAATTTCTTTGCTTGAAATCAAAACCAAAGAGTACTGAGATTTTCCTGCATATCTTTAATAATTGAGTCTATATTTCAACCACCACAGAACACGTTTGTGACATCAGGATAGTGCGATATGTCCCTTCAAACGGCAAGTTGCAATGTCATTGACGTAGACTAGAAAAAGTATCCGCCCTAATAAAGGCCCCGGTGGAATACCCTGTGTTACCCTAATTACTGAGCTCTTACAGTTATTCAGAACTACATACTGTTTTCTATCAGAAAGATAGTTTTCAAACCATTTCAAAGTAACACCACAAACCCCTGCGCTCTCTAATTTAGTTAACAGTCTTTCATGGTTCACTATATCGAAGGCCTTCTTTAGGTCTATAAACAATCCACCAGCAATATTATTGCAATCTATTGACCTTTGCAGCAGATTTATGAGATCTACAGTTGCTATTTTAGTGTTAGAGTTCTCACAAAAGCCATACTGTGCATTGTAAAAGAAATTATTTTTGTTTAAAACAGTAAGTAATTCGTCTTTATTCATGG
Source organism: Anabrus simplex (assembly GCF_040414725.1). NCBI lineage: Eukaryota > Metazoa > Arthropoda > Insecta > Orthoptera > Tettigoniidae > Anabrus > Anabrus simplex. Next base: position 159,528,926 of record NC_090279.1, on the reverse strand, counting down.
CGAAGTTAGGTCCTCTCTTACACTTAACCACAATATTTAAAATAATTAACATACATATAATATTTAAATACAACAAATCTTTTTAAAATAATAAATTACTAATAGAAAATATGGAGATTGTAATAAAAAACAATTATAGAATGTACAACATGACAATCTAAATATACATGATAATAAATATAAAACTAACGCTAGTGATAATAAGAGACGGAAACACAGTAAAAACCTATAACTAGCAAATATATTTCTAATTTTTGTGAAAATATGCTCATTCACACTACACACATCGAAAAATCAGCTAGAAGTATTCAGAAAGTGATTTCGGCAATCCATCTTAAATCTCCTACGAGAACGCAAATCCCTAATGGTAGCAGGTAGGGTATTCCACAGCCTCGCGGCAGTGACTGCAAATGAGCGGTTGTAGGTCCTGGAGTGACTGAGAGATATTGTTAAACAGGAGCCAGATCGTGTATCGTGGTTATGATAGGAGGAGAGGTAATTAAATTTTGATGAGAGATAATTCGGTACACCTGTGTTTAGGACTCCATGCAGAAGGGACAACATGTGGAGACTGCGACGCTTATGAACACGAAGCCATGACAACTCCCTGTAATAAGGTGAAATGTGAGAACCATATCACAGCTTAAATATGAATCAAATACAGGTGTTTAAACTTTGTTATTAATTCTCTTATCAACAATGGGTTCTAATATCATAGAAAGAATACAGATATGTCTATAATTACTAGGATTTCTCCCATCCCCATCCTTGAAGACAGGAACTACTTATGCTACTTTTAACTCACTAGTTAATGAACCGGATGCCAAGGATTTTTTTAATAGTCTCCATTAACATCCTGCTTAAAGAATCAGATGCCAAGGATTTTTTAATAGTCTCCATTAACATCCTGCTTAAAGAATCCTGGAATTCTTCTAGAAAGTTGGCAGGTATACCATCCTGGCCACGGCTACTCTTGTTTTTCATATTATAGATTTTACTTCTGTTTCATCTATTGGATATACACTGACTGACAGAGCAAATGCAACACCAAGAAGGAGTGGTCAGAACTTTATGCCAATTGCAGGGTAGACTGACGTCACTGAGGTATGCTTGTGATGTGAAATACGCCGCTGTGCTGCGCACGTAGCGAACGATAAATGGGACACGGCGTTGGCGAATGGCCCACTTCGTACCGTGATTTCTCAGCCAACAGTCATTGTAGAACGTGTTGTCGTGTGCCACAGGACACGTGTATAGCTAAGAATGCCAGGCCGCCGTCGACGGAGGCATTTCCAGCAGACAGACGACTTTACGAGGGGTATGGTGATCGGGCTGAGAAGGGCAGGTTGGTTGCTTCGTCAAATCGCAGCCGATACCCATAGGGATGTGTCCACGGTGCTGCGCCTGTGGCGAAGATGGTTGGCGCAGGGACATGTGGCACGTGCGAGGGGTCCAGGCGCAGCCCGAGTGACGTCAGCACGCGAGGATCGGCGCATCCGCCGCCAAGCGGTGGCAGCCCCGCACACCACGTCAACCGCCATTCTTCAGCATGTGCAAGACACCCTGGCTGTTCCAATATCGACCAGAACAATTTCCCGTCGATTGGTTGAAGGAGGCCTGCACTCCCGACGTCCGCTCAGAAGACTACCATTGACTCCACAGCATAGACGTGCACGCCTGGCATGGTGCCGGGCTAGAGCGACTTGGATGAGGGAATGGCGGAACGTCGTGTTCTCCGATGAGTCACGCTTCTGTTCTGTCAGTGATAGTCACCGCAGACGAGTGTGGCGTTGGCGTGGAGAAAGGTCAAATCCGGCAGTAACTGTGGAGCGCCCTACCGCTAGACAACGCAGCATCATGGTTTGGAGCGCTATTGCGTATGATTCCACGTCACCTCTAGTGCGTTTTCAAGGCACGTTAAATGCCCACCGCTACGTGCAGCATGTGCTGCGGCCGGTGGCACTCCCGTACCTTCAGGGGCTGCCCAATGCTCTGTTTCAGCAGGATAATGCCCGCCCACACATTGCTCGCATCTCCCAACAGGCTCTACGAGGTGTACAGATGCTTCCGTGGCCAGCGTACTCTCCGGATCTCTCACCAATCGAACACGTGTGGGATCTCATTGGACGCCGTTTGCAAACTCTGCCCCAGCCTCGTACGGACGACCAACTGTGGCAAATGGTTGACAGAGAATGGAGAACCATCCCTCAGGACACCATCCGCACTCTTATTGACTCTGTACCTCAACGTGTTTCTGCGTGCATCACCGCTCGCGGTGGTCCTACATCCTACTGAGTCGATGCCATGCGCATTGTGTAACCTGCATATCGGTTTGAAATAAACATCAATTATTCGTCCGTGCCGTCTCTGTTTTTTCCCTAACTTTCATCCCTTTCGAACCACTCCTCCTTGGTGTTGCATTTGCTTTGTCAGTCAGTGTAAGTAAAATGAGTTCAAGTAATTAGGAACCACAAGTGTTTCACTGTTACAGTGGCTGTGCGGTTTGGCTCACACAGTTGTCAGCTTGCATTCTGGAGATAGCGGGTTCCAACCCGACTGTCCACAGCTCTGAAAATGATTTTCTGTGGTCTCCCATTTTCACACTATAAAATGCTGGGGCTGTACTTTAATCAAGATCACAGTCGCTTCCTTTCAACTCATTCTAGCCCTTTCCCATCCCGTCGTTACCACAAGATCTATCTGTGTCGGTGTGACGTAAAGCAAATTATAAAAAAAACTAATAGAGTGGTGAATGTTTCACTTCTGCGTGTATGCTCCGCAGTCTAAGACGGAAGAATCGTAACTGAATCAAGTTCTAGTGTGGTCGGGAAAGGAGAAGTCGTTGCCTAGAATATTAGAGATCATCCTGCTCTTCCCTCTCGGTATCATATTTACAGTATCTACGGTACATTTTTTTCTGTTGCTGTCCCAATCACAGGTTCACAGGTGACGACCTAGGCAACTTAGGGATCTACTGTTCAATTGAGAAACTTCCAATTAACGCTCTATAAAACAGGACCATGAAAAAATAATATTTTATTACAACATCCCTCATAAGGAAAGAGTATAATGAACAAACGATCATGTATTAAAAGAGGGATATAATATATTTTTTTAAATACCAAAAGAAAAAGAACTACACTTGAAGAAGAGAGCACACATACACTATTGTGACAAACTATAATAATAATAATAATAGTGTTTTTGAGTTGACATTTCATTAACTACTTTTTAATGGTTTCTGGAGATGCCGAGGTGCCAGAATTTTGTCCTAAAGGAGTTCTGTAAAGTGCCAGTAAATCTACCGACACAAGTCTGACACATTTAAGAACCTTCAAATACCACAAGGCTGAGCCAGGATCAATTCTACCAGTTGGACTCAGAAGGCTATACGTCCCCGCACAAACTATACAGATGATGCTGGAGTGTGGTCAATAACCCTCTGATGGTAGTGATGGCAATGTCATACAAGCAGGTCCATTTGAGCTTCAGACAATCCACAAGGAGTTAGGGAATCCTTTCCCAAGTACTAAACATGTTTCTGTGCACACAGAGGTCACCCAGATGATACTTGTTTTTGTAGTAGGGTAGATAGCTCTCTTTATAGCATTAGCTTCATCTGGCTGACTGATGTGGGACTCAAAACATATTCCTGGAACTAAAATTAACCATGCTTGCCGTCAGGTTGAAAGACTATCATAGGGATACGCCTGGCACTACCACCGGTGGCCACACTAGAAACTTCCTCATGGACTACTAAACCAGTTTTTCTGAGGCAGTTGGCAGTCCTATATTGATTCATGATGGGGTCAAACACCCAGGACATATGCAAGTGTTTCGTGCTCTCAGAGAGCACGAAGGTGTTTGCCATCATCTTGATGTCCCTCTTCCATTTTGCACAGGATAAACCTCTGATCCATCATTCATATGTTGGCTGGTGTCTGCTTCAGAAAGAGCCAAACGCCCTTCCTTTGCGTAGCAGTCTCACCATCAATAACACTTGCTTCTTTCTGTAGAATCTGCCAGATCTTGCCTACATTGGGAAGGTTGCTATTCCTGGAAGTGATTTGATCACCTATGTCTACAGCTGGGTTTCATAAGCACATGACACGTTCTTCATCCAAGTTCCATGTGACAATAATGTAGCTATTATTTGCCAATATCAATGTAATGCATATGTTGATATGCTGAGCGTTGGCTGCCCATGTGGCCCTAAACATGCCTATCCCTTTATAGTTTTCTTGGTATAAATCATCTGATCTGGAACATCCATTGAAAGAGGTAATATCACCTTAGCACTGCTCTTTAAGATGTTATGAGCATCAGTCTGGAAGTTGAGAGACATTATATTCAGAGGCGTGACTTGGAATGTAAAAATGAGAGTAGCTGCTATGCTACTACTCAACAGTTAATATTTCTTATGGGTCTGCAGCATGGCTGAGCTAATGAGAGTCTCACTCTTATTTTGCAACTTATTTTTGAGCACAATAAGTGTATCAGACTTCATTGTGTTAAGAAATTTCACTCCTACGTAGTGAACTACTCTACCATTACACTGAGATTTTATTGAATCAGTCACTCACCAATGATCTGCATATAAGGCAGTCACCCAGGTGGCAGATTCCCTAATGTTTGTTTACCTTCACTCTTTTTAAATGATTTTGAAGAATTTGGAAATTTATCGAACATCTCCCTTGGTAAATTACTCCAGTCCCTAACGCCTGATTGATGATTGTTGTTTAAAGGTGCCTAACATAGAGGTCATCTGCCCCTAATGGCATGGAATGAAATGACAAATTAAAAGTCCAAAATCCTCCACTGACCAGAATTCAAAGCGTGAGGACGAAGAATGAATGGATGGATATGAATTTAAAACGATCAGTGGATCTGACCCACAGTGCCTCACATGCACAGAAGCTGGCACAAAACAATAGCATTATGGACCACGGGACAGCTTCTATAGCACGATGCTGAATCGATTATGCTGATAATCGAAACGGGTCAAAAATCCAGGTCATCGGCCCCTCATAATGGTATTTATCGCTAGGAAAGTAGAACCATGCTATTTGTCATGTTGCGGTACTAATCAAAAGTAGCGTAGACTCGTGGTATTCCACACATTATGGTACTATTCACAGGTAGTGTAATGCACACATGTAACACAGACCTATGGTGTTTTGCACATTGCGGCGCTATTTACAGGCAACGCAAACCTATAAAGGCAACACAAACCTACGGCACTCCTCACATAAGTGGGCTCACAACAGGGACTCGTACTATCCCGTAGTATTCCTCACATAGTGGGAACTGAGCATAGGTAAGGCAGAACTATGGTGTTGCTTATATAGGGGTACGAATCGTAGGTACTGTAAGACCCACATCCTGATTCACACACTGTAGCTACTAATCACAAACCTATTGCGTACCTAACATAGTGGTACTACACACAAGTAAATGTGACCCATGGTGTTCCCTGCGTGATGGTACTAATTACAAGTAGTCTCATGGTTCTAATTTGATCATCTCTTGGTCGCCCCTTTTAGTCGCCTCTTACGACATGCAGGGGATACCGTGGGTGTATTCTTCGTCTGTATCCCCCACCCACAGGGGGCCCTAACTCCTCTTCCTATAAATGAATATTTGCCAACATTTATCCTCATGAATTCCAACTTTATCTTCTCGTTGTGATCTTTCCTACTAAAAAAAAACATCAACTTTAATTGTCTACTAATGTCATTCCATACTATCTTTCCACCAACAGCTCAGAATATAATGTTTAGTGGAGCAGCTCATCAACTTTCTCACAAGGCTTTCCAGCCCAAAGTTTGCAACACTTGCATAACACTACTTTTTTGGGGAAGAAATTACCCAGAACAATTTGCGTTGCTTTCCTCTGCAATTTTTTCCAGTTCTCAATTCAAGTAATCTTAGTGAGGATCCCATACGTTGGAACCATAATGTAATTGTGGTGTTAGCAGAGACTTATATGCTCTCTCTTTTATATCCGTTTTACAATTCGTAAATACCTACATGATCATATGAAGAGATCAGTAACCTTTATTAACAATCCTGTTTATGCAATTACCTCAATGAAGATCTTTCTTTATATCAATTCCTAGGTACTTACAGTGATCCCCATGAGGTGCTTTCGTCCTATGAATGCAGTAATTAAAATTGAAAGGACTATTGGTAAAGGTCACAACCTGAATTTCACCTTCTTTATCATCACACTATTGCTTGCCGTCCACCTCATAATACTTTTGAGGTCTTTTTGCAGTCGTTCACAATCCTACAACTTGTTTGTTACTCTATACAATATAATATCATCTACAAAATGCCTTTTCTCTGATTCCAGTTTTTTAACTCAAATTTTATATATATAAGAAAACATAAAAGTACAATGATACTGCCTTAAAGAACTTCTTTCTTAATGATTACAGGATTGGATAATGCTTCACCTATTCTAATTCTCAGAGTTCTATTTCCTACAAATATAGTCACCCATTTAGTCACTCTTTTGTCTAGTCCAATTGGACTCATTTTTATCAATACTCTCCCATGATCTACCCTACCAAAAGCCTTGGATATGTCAATTGCCATATGAATGGGTGAAAACCATAACGGTATAAGTAACATTTTGGTCATTCAGAGAAAAAGACATTTAAACATCTTCAACACTCATATAAAGCATGGTATTTGTAGTTATACCACCCATCACTAGAGCACAGAATATTACCGCTATCACTTGTATCCCCTGGTTGGTGAAAGGATACATCCTCCTGGAGTTACATCCTGCACTTAACTCATTTTTTAAAGAAATGTCACTTATACCGTTATGGTTTTCACCCATTCATATATTCCACTGGACCTCCTATATCTGAAATTATGCCTATACTTTGCTGGAATCCTACAATTTGAGTTTCAGTGGAGTAATGTTGCCTTGATACCAAACTGCCTTCTATCAAACCAGAAACATGAACAAAAGGAATGTATTGTGAGGAGTCGGCCATGTGGTTAGGGGCGTGCAGCTGTGAACTTGCACCTGGGAGATAGTGCGTTTGAACCACACTGTCGACAGCCGTGAAGATGGTTTTCCGTGGTTTCCCATTTTCACACCAGGCAAATGCTGAGCCTGTACTTTAATTAAGGCCAAGGCCGATTCCTTCCCACTCCTAGCTCTTTCCTATCCTATCTTTGCCATAATCTGTGTCGTGCAACATAAAACAAATTTAAAAAATTAATTTTGGGTTTCAAGGATAATATCGATAAAATCAGAAAGTATGTTTTCCTAAAGCTTACATGTAAAACATGTCAGGCTGATTGGCCTGAAATTATTTACTTTTTCCAGGCGAGTTGGCCATGTGGTTAGGTGCGCACAGTTGTGAGCTTTCATCCAGGAGATAGTGGGTTCAAACCACACTCTCAACAGCCATTAAGATGCTTTTCCATGGTTTCCCATTTTCATACAGGCAAATCCTCGGACTGTACCTTAACTAAGGCCACGGCCGCTTCCTTCTCTCTCCTAGCCCTTTCCTATACCATCGTCGCCATAAGACCTATCTGTGGTGATGCAACGTAAAGCAAATTTAAAAAAAAAAGAAATATTTGCTTTGTGTATCACCCTTTCCTTTGTACACAGGGCCTACTAGAGCAACTCTCCGTTTACTTGGTATAGCCCTTTCATGCAAACTGTAATCAGATAAGTACTTCAGAAATGGTACTGTATTACAACTCATTGCCTTTGGTATATCGCCATAAATCTAAACAATTCCTGCTTTTCTAGCTTTCAACTTTTGTATCATACTGTAAATGTCCTTGTTATCATACGTAAATTTCAATACTTCATTGGTATTGGCACCTCCTTTACCGGGACATTATCCTAGTAACCAACAATCTTTACGTACTGTTGACTGCTATAAATCCTCATATATACTTTCTTCTTGTTTATTAATGGTTCTTGGAATCTGTTTCTGCCTTAAAGTACCTATACATACCCTTCAATTTCTCACTAAAATTCTTGAAAATAAAAACCTACAACCTGTTGACCAGTCAATGACCAGCTCAGGGATGGAATGAATGAAGCCCCATCTTGCGGTGAGGATAGGAATTGTGCCGGCTGCCGAAGCCTGTCGCACTCCTCTGGGGCAATGATTAATGACTGACACATGAAATGAAATGATAGTGGAGAGTGTTGCTGGAATGAAAGATGGCAGGGAAAACTGGAGTACGCAGAGATAAAACCTGTCCCACCTCCGCTTTGTCCAGCACAAATCCCACATGAAGTGAACGGGATTGGAACCACAGAACCCAGAGATGGCGTAGACGCGCTGACATCTGAGTCACGGAGATTACACTAAAATAATTATAACTGCTGTTTATGCGCTTGCCATAATGTTATGCTTAGCTGACTTCTTTTCTAGATTCAATTTCCTAGTGAGTTCTTTCGATGTTTCCTTACTTCCACAACCATTCCTACATTTATTTCCAACCTGCACCTCCTTCTTAGTCTCTTTATTTCTCTGTCCAGTATAGTCTGTCTTTACTATTCCTTACCACTTTTAAAAGTACATATCTCTTTTCACATTAACCCACGTCTTAGACTGTTTATATTTTTATTTACCATTTTCCACCAATAGTAAATACTGTCTAAAAACTTTCTCATGCCTTTCTTAGAAACACATTTTTATTTACCATTTTCCACCAATAGTAATTACTGTGTAAAAATGTCATGGCTCTCTTAGAAACCATACGGTACTCCCTAATAATCCTAAATTTTCAACCTTCCTTTCTATCGCATTTATTTTTAACTATGACAAAAACAGCTTTGTGATCACCTGTACCATTTATCAATTCCGTTTCTCTGTGGAGCTCCTCTGGTTTTACGAGCACCACTAGTTTGTTTCATCACTTTCTGATTCAGCTGTCCTTTCCAGTTTAACTTATATACCATTTGTTGTTCATGCTTTCTGTCATTCACATTACCTTCCCAGTTTACATTTGGTAAATTAAGATCACCCGCTACAATCACGTTCCCTTCTCTTATCATTTCCAGGTTGCAGATTATCTTTTCAGATAATTCTGTTTCTGCATCACTGATACACTTTCCAAGTTTCTGCACCCAAAAAAAAAAAACCCCCATCAAATTGCCTATTATCTCTAGAGATGAGCCTTACACCTTTTCTTTAGAATACTTCTACAGTTTAACACTAACATTTTTATGTCATTCTGCTTAACTTCCATCTCCCTGTAATCTTTCTTTTGGGAATAACCAGATTATATATATAATCGATTTCAACACATTTACTCTCAAAAAACATTGGTGAGTACTACTGTCTTATATAATTATTTTGACCAGAGAGAGTGCCAGAAAAATCATGCAGTATGACACTATCAATGAATGAGTAGGCTATTTTACTGTTATCATCTATTGTGAATTTCTCATATGAAGATTTACCTTTTCTAACAGACAAACAAACAAACTCAGTTACAGGTATTAATAACCAGACCAATTTCTTGAAACCTACTGATGGCAATTCTGCCTAGTTCCGTGGGAGATTCCAATTATTACTGTGTCAATGGCAATATACATTATGGTGAGGTTAGGCTGATTTTGTACAAGCACATAGCCACAATTTTCTGCTAGAGAATATTCAGACTATTCCTCAAAAATGGGGTTGATAGCAACAATAAATAGTGCTGGAGATAGAGGGGACCCTTGCAATATGCCACTGTTAATTTCATTTGGCTTCTGGTTTAATTTCTCTGTGTTATGTGGGCATGTTGTATGAGTAATATTAGGCGCACGAGCCTTTCACGAAATCCAGCAGTGCCTAAGTATTTCTTCATATATTCATGGGCCATATTATCAACTGTCTTCTGGATATTCCGAAACATAATGTGTATATCGTCCTTATCTTTTGTTTATCATGTTTTAAAATGACTTCTAAAATGGATGTGTTAATGCGTATACCAAGTGAATGCATGAAACATCTCGGATTATAGTTGCTTAGCTGTTTGTCAAGAGCTGCCTCAGTAACTCACCTAATAATAGAGCAAATAGTAATTTGATGCCAGCTGTTAGGGAAATTTACATCAACACATTGAACTTTCTTGAATGTTGATGAAACTAACCTAGTTGTTAACATGCTGTAATGAAAATTGCAATTATTTATAAAATTTTAGCATTTATGACAGCCCAGACCACAGGTGTTGTCTATCAAGATCTTCTGAGTTGCCTGAATCACACCATGTTTGCAAATAACTGGAATATAGATATTTGATTTCAGCATATTCAGTCTCAGCAAACTTTGATAGGTACTCCTGACTTATATAAACATTTGTACGTGAGAAAATATCACAAAATTAAGCATGCAGTACATCATCTGTATGTGGACAAGTGGTTGCTCACTTGCAAAACACCTTAGGAATATATTTTCTTCACTGATTGTAAGAATAAAATTGAGTTAACTCATAGGTATATTTACTTCTTCTGTTCCCCTGTCTCTCTTCACTGATTTTTCAGAGTTTGAAGAAGTCTTGTATACTGAATATGCAGTGTTTGTGACGCCATTCCATCTTCGTTTGTAGTATTTCTGAGATGGATGTTTTGGCTATGAAATTGATGAATTAATTGTTTATGGTATTAAATTCATCTCGATGTTCAAGTCTTGAGAATACCTGATTTTCCACTTGGCTAGTTCATTGTAGATTTCGCCAGTTTTAATTGGAACATCAATTATGTGTAACAAATACTCTTTTTCACCATCCTATTCGAAGGTTATACACATGGCGTTCACCTGGTGATCTTTCTTCTTCTTCTTCTTCTTCTTCTTTTATGACCACATAGGATCACTTTAGTCAGTCCGTCGTTCAGGTCTCTTTGAAGGGATTGTTCGGGCTTTGCGGTCCTCCCAGTACTTCTTCAGACGCTCCGATCTTCGTGCCCTTTCCTCAGTTGAAAATGTGCGTGTTGTTGGTTTGTTTTGTGTAAGGGTAAAGCGGAGGTTTGTATTCTTGAGTTTTGTATTCAATTTTATCTTATTTTTGGTGTCTTCTGTTGTAAGGCCTATTTCCTTCAGATCCTCTCTTACTTCTCTGATCCATTTACATCCTGTTGTGGTATTTTTTGAGACGAGATTGTGTTGTACTAGTTGTTTCAGAAGTCTCGAGTCCTGCATCCTCATGATATGTCCAAAGAATCCTAGTCTCCTCTTACGCATAGTATCTGTAATGGGTTCTAGCTCTTTGTACACGACTTTGTTAGGTATTAACCGCCACTGTCCATCTTTCTGATATTTTTTGTTGATACAGGTTCTTCCAATCCTCCTTTCAATTTTCTGAAGTCTGTCAGTCTTTGATTGTTTATTCAGGTAAAAGAGTGTTTCTGCTGCATATGTAGCTTCCGGTTTTATAACTGTGTTGTAGTGTTTTATTTTTGTATTTATTGATAGACATTTCTTTTTGTAGATATCCCATGTTAATTTTTGTGCTTTAGCTAATCTATTTGTTCTTACTTGGATTGAGATTTTTTCATTTAAGTTATGTGTTATTACTTCTCCAAGATATTTAAACTGAGTTACTATTTTGATTTTATTACCATTTATGGTGACTTCTTTTAGCTGTGTTGGTTTTTGGGGCATAATTTCTGTTTTTTCAAATGATATTTTGAGGCCAATTTTATTTGCAATGTTTTGAAGTTCTGATATCTGAGTTTTTGCTTCTTTTATGTCCACTGCTAGTAATGCTAAATCGTCAGCAAAACCCAGGCAATTTGTTTTGATTTTTCGGCCAATCTTTATTTTGGGGGGACATTTTCTAAACCATTCCCTCATTACCATTTCTAGAGCACAGTTAAATAATAGTGGTGAGAGCCCATCTCCCTGCCGTAGTCCAGTTTTAATTTCAAATGTCTCTGATGTTTCACCTCTAAACTTCACTTTTGACTTGGTATTGCTGAGAGTCAATTTTATCATGTTTATTAATTTGGGGTGTAGTCCAAGGTGTCTTAAGATTTTAAACAGAGATTCTCTATGGATGCAATCATAAGCTTTCTTGAAATCTACAAATGTTATCACCATATCTCTGTTTCTTCTCCTGTTATAGTCCATTATCAACTTAAGACTCATGATCTGATCAGGACAGCTCCTCCAGGGTCTGAAACCTCCTTGATATTCTCCTAGTTCTTTCTCAAGTTGTAAACTTATCCTATTAAGGATGATTATTGAAAATATTTTGTATGTTATGTCTAGGAGCGAGATTCCCCTGTAGTTATTAGGTTCGGTTTTGTCCCCTTTTTTGTGCAGAGGATGAATGAGGGCTGTTGTCCAGTGTTCTGGTAGTTCTTCTTTAATCCAGATAGAGACAAGTTGTTGATGGAGGGCAACTTTTGCTGAGGTTCCTGCATATTTCCAGATTTCCGCAAAGGTCTGATCTTCTCCTGGCGCTTTGTAGTTTTTTAATTTATTCAGAGCTTGGTAGACTTCCTTTATTGTGGGGGGATTGATGTTTTCTGGTGATGTTTTTATCGGGGTGTTGGTGTCCAAATGAAGGAGTTCTGTAGGTTCCTCACAATTTAAAAGCTTGTTGAAATGTTTAGCCAGAATTTCTGCATTGTCTTTATTGTTATGGGCCAGCTTACCATCTTCATCCTTCATCAGTAGGGTCGGGGGTTCATATTTTTGGAGCTGCTTTCTGAAGGTTTTGTAGTAGTCCCTTGATTTAGTTTTATTGAACTGTTCTTCAATTAACTGCAGGGTGTCCTTATGATGTTGTCTTTTTATTCTTCTTAAGACTTGGGTAGTTTCTTTTCTCTGTTTTACTAGCTTTTGATAGGATATTTCTGTCTTTTGGGACTGATGTAATAGCCATGCCTGATGTCTTTTCTCCACTGTTTCATCACATTCATTGTTCCACCATTGGTGTTTTTTACGTGGTTTAATTGGAGCTAGGTCTTCTGCAATTTGTTTAAGGTTGTGTACTAAGTCTTCAAGTTTGTCTGTGATTTTTATTTTTTCAGTTGCTTTCTGGTAATTTTTGTTGTTGATTAGCTGGGTAGGATCTATTTTTCTTTTAGTTTTAAGGGCTTGCTTTTGTTGTCTCCTCTGGGGAGTGAGTTTAATTTTAATTTTAACTACGTAGTGATCTGAACCTGTGTCTATTCCTCGGAGGACTTTGACGTTATAGATCTCTTTGTGGTGGTATTTGTCCATGCAGACGTGGTCCAGTTGCCATTCTCCTTTAGTGTAGTCAGGGTGTTTCCATGTTTTGAGTTTTTGAGGTTTCCTCTTAAAACATGTAGATTTTGAGATTAAATTATGGTTTCTACACAGGTCAACTAGTCTCTCTCCATTTTTATTTGTTTTCTTGTGTGCTGGCCATTTTCCGATGATGTCACGGTATTTTCTTTCTCTGCCTAGTTGAGCGTTGAAGTCACCTATTAATAATTTTATATGGTGTTTGGGGATGTTATCTATGGTCTGGTCCAATAGGTCTTTATAGGAATCAAATAACTTCATTTTGGTCAAAACCTGCTGAAGATTCTGTCATTAAAGCTAAAACCTATCCAGGAGCTGACTCTGGAACAGATTATCAACTGTTATTCATGTCTTTTAGACTATTATTCAGGAAAATTTATCGTGTGAAGCACCAGAAAAAGATGCTGAGGGAAGGCGATCTTAAGATATTTTTTTGTAATATCCAAAGCCATTTCTTTTCAGTTTTGATTCAGTTAATTTATAACTGTTAGGTTCTTCAGTCGTATATAATAAACAATATTGCAAGGGTCTGAAACAATATATGCACCACCAAACAGCTGCATGATAAATCTAGTGGAAGATTTAAACACAGTCATGTATGACTGCTCATTACCATTTTCTGAAGCACCTTTGAAATATGGCACTGGATTTACCAGACATTCATCATGCAGAAGATGAGGCATATACTCTAATATTTATTAATTTCAGGCTTATAAAATTATGAGCCGGCTCAATGGATAAAGCATACCATACACATCTTAACAATTTGAACATTCAACTATACATTATATGATAAGAATTTCTCAGTTGAGGTCAAGAAGACAAAAGCAGACTTATGAAGAAATCCACAGCCTGTTTCCAGTCATTCAACCAGGTCAGGAACAGAATGAATGAAGCCCCATCTAGTGGCAAGGATAGGAACTGTGCCAGCTGCCAAAGTCTGTCACACTCTTCTGGGGCAATGATTAATTACTGACAGATGAAATTAAATTATATTGGAGAGTGCTGCTGGAATGAAAAGATGACAGGGAAAACCACAGTACCCGGAGAAAAATCTGTCCCACCTCTGCTTTGTCCAGCACAAACCTCACATGGAGTGACCGGGATTTGAACCATAGAACCCTGCAGTGAGAGGCCGGCGCTCTGCTGACAGTAGCAATGATATAAAGGAGAAAAGAGAAATCTGATATAAATTTGTGATGAGACAACAAAAATAAAATCACCAGTGTGTGTCCACTGGGTGATGCCTTGTACCAAGGAGAATAGAGGTAAAGTCTCAGTATTCTTACAGCAGAGATATCAATAGAATTAAGCACAATTCCAGGGTTTTTATAATACCATATTTTAAAAATACTTCTAACAATTCAATTCAGAATCTAACCATACAAATGTGCAGAGTTTTTGTAGATCAATAATCAACAACATTTAATCCTTAAATATAAAGTTTTATTACTATCCTGTAGACTTCATTATACAAGAGGAGGCACTGAAATAATCATTACTGAAGGTGCTAAGTAAGCTAAATCCACACCTATACAGACAAGGTATGTTAGGGCTACCTTTTTTAACCATTTTGTTTTCAAGAAATTCCACATTGTGGAGCTAGTTTTTATGTGTATACAAACATGTGTCAGCTTAAATTCTAGCTAAACATTACAAGAACATGTATAATTCCATTAACTTATAATATGTACAGAGTCTTGAATTTTAAAACTCTAGCAACTGGGAGAAACTCCTTAAAACCAAAACCTTAGCTGATTATAATTCCTGATTAAAAATATATAGATGTTGGTGGGAGTCTCTCAGCTGGCCCCACTATATTCCACCTTCCCTTATGCTGTCAGCATAATTTTCAATTTTTGGTTTTACAAACATGTTTTTAAGGCTGGCAAAAGCAGTAGTATAGCTGCCATGATCACTAAAAGAAAAATCTTTAAGAGATGTGACAAGCATTATATCCTTGATGAATTAATCTCCTGAATTAGCTACCAAGGAATTAGTAACAGTTTTCTTCCAGTATGTCCATTCCCATGAAGAGGATTCCAATGCTGAATTGAAATCTAATCTTTCTGGACACAAAAACTTCTCCATATCCCTTTCTTTAATCTGACAAGCCTTATCTCGAGACACTTTTGCTTTGCTAAGTCACTAGTTAGGAAAGACCAAATGCTAGTTTTATTAAACACTAGCTGATGTACCCGCGCTTCGCTACGGAATTCTACATTGTATACAGAATTCTTGGTTAGGTAGTGTACACGGTGTGAGTTGTATTAAATTGCATAGCTCTTAACGTTACCTAGAAACGCAATGGGGAGGTCGCCAAATGTCTTTTCTTATGTGAAGACTGAGTTAGGCAATTTTCATTGTAATGGTAGGCGCTCTTGCCTATAATCAGTCACAGTCAAGTTGGAGAGTTTTATTATAATGGCAGACACTCTCCACCTGCCTTTTTACATCCTCAGAAAGACTGTCTTAGTGGTTTTCCCAACTGAAAGCAACATAGGTCATTACAATGTCGCAATTAAAAGAAATGCTATAATATGAAATAAATTATCAAATAAAACACCACACATTTCCTTACTTTTAATGAACAGTACTACACTGCCGATCTAACAGTCCAACGTTCAAGAGCTGGAATGACCAGGCCGCAGAAAGCTGTGAGCGCTCGTTAATTTCAGTGGGAAAAGTTTTGAATAGTGTAGAGTCCCAGGGCAAATGCTATGCCCTTTAACTCATCTGTTTAATAGGAGTACCCAATGAGTCGTAAAATCTCAATTCTCTACAATGGCGGGGGGGGGGAGAACTATCTGACTTGGAGGGAAATTTTTCCTCCAAGCCAGAGGAGAAACCCCCTGTGTGCTGCTAATTTGGAATAAAGTGAATGTAGAATTTAATAAAAGTGAAGAGGAAGAAGCTTTTCTTAAGAAATGGCTCTTTTCAGGGTTGAATTTAGAGTTATTTAGTGAACTGTGGTGCTATATTTTGGAATAGGCCAAAATTGTAATTCTAGACCACGTCATAAGTAAGCCTCTGCCAATAGCAAGAATACTATGACGACTCAATGTTACATACCAGCAGTATCAGAAAATGTATGAAAGAGAGGAATGGCATGCTAAAGAAGGAAGTTACCTAACTCCCCATCTATTTCCCACCAATATTCAGGCAGACTGTTATACTTGGTATGCAGCAATATTCCCATCTGTCGGAGATGAGTGGCAGCTTAAGGGACAAAAATTATCACAATAAACAATGGCAATAATGTTATTGTTGATCAATTTTATGAGCTCTCGATATTGCAGGCCTTCACATTTAGGTTTCTTCCACCTCTGAAATACCACTCTTATCATAGTTGGTACGGTAAAACTGAATAAAACATAAATTATCAGAAATTGTATTCCCTATAACTTTTGTTATGTAGTACTTTTCGATAGGACCAATAACATAGGTATTTAAAAAGTAAATTTTAGGCAACTTCCACTAAACTACCATTTCAGACAGGGTGAATACAATTGTTTATAGCTTAGACTGTAGTTTCTTATTCCCTGACTCTATATACTGATTTTCATTAAACCCAGTTTACCCGTTTTCTCGTGATTGGCATTGATATGGACTTAGCTACAAAAATACAAATTCATGAATATCTGTTATCATAACCGTTATGGTAAAAATGTATAAGACAGAAATGACATACATACATACATTATCATTATAGACTGTTGTGCCTTTCAGCATTCAGTCTGCAAGCCTCTGTGATTTACTAAGCGTCGCCACAATCCTCGATTTGCAACTAGTGTTGTGGCCTCACTTAGTTCTATACCTAATAATAATAATGTTATTTGTTTTACATCCCACTAACTACTCTTTTACGGTTTTCGGAGACGCCGAGGTGCCAGAATTTAGTCCCGCAGGAGTTCTTTTACGTGCCAGTAAATCTACCGACACGAGGCAGACGTATTTGAGCACCTTCAAATACCACCGGACTGAGCCAGGATCGAACCTGCCAAGTTGGGGCCAGAAGGCCAGCGCCTTAACTGTCTGAGCCACTCAGCCCGGCAGTTCTATACCTCTTATCTTTAAATCGTTAGGAACCGAGTCTAACCATCGTCGCCTTGGTCAACCTCTACTTCTCTTAACCTCCATAACAGAGTCCATTATTCTCCTAGGTAACCTATCCTCCTCCATTCGCCTCACATGACCCCACCACCGGAGCTGGTTTATGCGTACAGCTTCATCCATCGACTTCATTCCTAAATTAGAATTTATCTCCTCATTCCAAGTACCCTCCTGCCATTGTTCCCACCTGATTGTACCAGCAATCATTCTTGCTATTTTCATGTCTGTTACTTCTAATTTATGAATAAGATATCCTGAGTCCACCCAGTTTTTGCTCCCGTAAAGCAAAGTTGGTCTGAAAACGGACCGATGTAAAGATAGTTTCATCTCGGAGCTGACTTCCTTCTTACAGAATACTGTTGATCGCAAGTGCAAGCTCACTGCATTAGCTTTACGACACCTTGATTCAATCTCACTATATTACCATCCTGGGAGAACACACAACCTAAATACTTGAAATTATCGACCTGTTCTAGCTTTGTGTTACCAGTCTGACATTCAATTCTGTTTAATTTCTTACCTACTGACATCAATTTAGTCTTCGAGAGGCTAATTTCCATACCATACTCATTGCACCTATTTTCAAGTTCCAAGATATTAGACTGCAGGCTTCCGGCACAATCTGCCGTTAAGACCAAGTCGTCAGCATAGGCCAGACTGCTTACTACATTTCCACCTAACTGAATCCCTCCCTGCCATTTTATACCTTTCAGCAGATGATCCATGTTAAACTACGAACAGCAAAGGTGAAGGATTACAGCCTTGTCTAACCCCTGTAAGTACCCTGAACCAAGAACTCATTCTACCATCAATTCTCACTGAAGCCCAATTGTCACCATAAATGCCTTTGATTGATTTTAATAATCTACCTTTAATTCCATAGTCCCCCAGTATAGTGAACATCTTTTCCCTCGGTACCCTGTCGTATGCTTTCTCTAGATCTACGAAACATAAACACAACTGCCTATTCCTCTCATAGCATTTTTCAATTATCTGGTGCATACTGAAAATCTGATCCTGACAGCCTCTCTGTGATCTGAAACCACTCTGGTTTTCATCCAACTTCCTCTCAACGACTGATCGCACCCTCCCTTCCATGATGCCAGTGAATACTTTGCCTGGTATACTAATCAATGAGGTACCTCGATAGTTGTTGCAATTCTTCCTGTTCTCTTGCTTATAGATAGGTGCAATTACTGCTTTTGTCCAATCTGAAGGAACCTTACCAACACTCCATGCTAATCTTACTACTCCATGAAGCCATTTCATCCCTGCCTTCCCAGTATACTTCACCATTTCAGGTCTAATTTCATCTATTCCTGCTGCTTTATGACAATGGAGTTTATTTCCCATCCTTTCCAATTCCTCAAGCTTAATTTCACCAACATCATTTTCCTCCTCCCCATGAGCTTGGCTGTTCGCAACACCACCAGGATTATTTCCTTTTACATTGAGAAGATGTTCAAAATATTCCCTCCACCTCTCCAGTGATTCCCTGGGATCTATTATGAGTTCACCTGAATTACTGAAAACACCGTTCATTTCCTTTCTCCCTCCCTTCCTAAGATTCTTTATTACTGTCCAGAAAGGTTTCCCTGCTGCTTGACCTAGCCTTTCCAGGTTATTACCAAAATCTTCCCACGACTTCTTTTTGGATTCAACAACTATTTGTTTCGCTCTGTTTCTTTCATCTTCGTACAAATCCCTGTCAGCCTCGGCCCTTGTTTGGAGCCATTTCTGATAAGCCTTCTTTTTACGTTTACAAGCTGCTCTCACTTCATCATTCCACCACGATTTTTGCCTTTTCCCACCTTTACACACAGTTGTTCCCAGGCATTCCCTTGCTGTTTCTACTACAGCATTCCTGTATGCCACCTATTCTCTTTCTATATCCTGAACCTGTTTACTGTCTACTGTTCGAAACTTCTCACTAATCACATCCATGTACTTCTGTCTAATTTCCTTGTCCTGGAGAAGATTTTGTACCCTTATTCGTTAGCAGACAGATTTCACTTTCTCTTCCCTAGGCCTAGAGATACTTAGTTCACTACAGATCAGATAGTGGTCTGTATTATCGAAAAATCCCCAGAAAACTTGTACATTCCTAACAGATTTCCTGAATTCGAATTCGGTTAAGATATAGTCTATTATGGATCTGGTACCCCTAGCCTCCCATGTGTAGTGGTGAATAGCATTATGTTTGAAGAATGTATCCATAACTGCTAAACCCATACTAGCACAGAAGTCCAGCAAATGCTTCCCATTTCCATTACCTTCCATATCTTCCCCACATTTACCAATCACCCTTTCGTATCCTCCAGTTCTGTTCCCAACTCTCGCAATGAAATCGCCCATTAGCACTATTCTATCCTTGCTGTTGATCCCGACCACGATGTCACTCAATGCTTCATAAAACTTGTCAACTTCATCCTCATCTGCACCCTCACATGGCACGGAGACAATTCTAGTCCTAATTCCTCCAACTGACAAATCTACCCACATCATTCACTCATTTACGTGCCTAACAGAAACTATGTTGCGTGCAATGGTATTTCTGATAAGGAGTCCTACCCCAGACTTTGCCCTTCCCTTTCTAACACCCTTCAAGTACACTTCATACTCTCCTATCTCTTCGTTATCTCCCCTTACCTGAATGTCACTTACTCCTAGCACATCCAGATGCATCCTCTTTGCTGACTCAGCCAGTTCTACTTTCTTTCTTCCAAAAGCCCCATTGATATTGATAGCTCCCCATCCCTCGCCTGTAAATGGGAGTGGGACTCCGTTACTCCCATAGGTCCGAGGGGTTGCTTAAAATGTTCTGAGCTCGGTAAATTCTTGAAACAGGATGCTACCCTACTTGCACATAGGCCAAGTGAGGATCTCTCCTCTAACCGGTTATGGACCACTGGTGAATTGTATAGTCCTAGCCGCCTGAGCACAAGGAGGGCCATGACTCAGAATATGTCCGAGATGCCCACTCCCATTCCATAGCAACTGGTATCCGGACTCTCAGGACCACTTACTAGGCCACTCAGCCGTTGCCCATGGTTTACGAACTAGGACGTGACTACAGTAACCCACACCATGAACCATAGACAGAAATAATTGGAAGTTTAATTCTATATAACGTAAGTATGTGGTATTTATCAATAGGACCACCAATAATATAAATATTTGAGAATTAAATTTTAGGCCTTCCCTTAACTACCATTTCACTCAGCGTGAGTAAAATTATTTATAGCCTAGATTGTAGTGGCTCATTCCCCGACTTTACATACCAATTTTCATGAAATTCTCTTCAGCCGTTTTCTCGTGATGCGCGTACAGACAGGCAGAAAGTACAGAAAAGTAAAAAGTGCATTTCCTTGTTACCATAACGTCGACAAGACCAATACATAAATACCATTTTTTTAAAATTCTGAGCAATGTACGGACAAAACTCTACATGCTACTGAAGAATCAATTCAGGGTAGATGTTCACATAGACTCAATTGTATTAATAATAAACCTATTTTACTATTACACACATTACAGACCTGTATGACTGAACATGTGATTATTATAAAGGTGTCTGCTGCTGAAAACCTTCTTGCAAGTTGTACATTTGTAACATTTATCATCAGTCTGAATATTATGATGAGTCCTAAAATCATTACTAGAGTGTAAACGAAGATGCCTCTTCAATGATGCTTTTCTTGTAAATTCCTTGTCACATACACTACATGGGAATGCTGTCTTTTTAGAAACATATCTCGTTCCTTGTTCATGCAAAATTTTGTTTTCTTGTAACATACTTTCCAAGTGAAATTCTTGCAAATGTCCAAGAAGATGTGTTTTCAAATTACTCTCTTGTGGAAAGCATTTCCTGCACACAGTGCATTCATATTTCTTTTTCCCAGAATGTGCTCTGATAATATGCCTTTTCAAACTGCTCTCTAGTGGAAAGCATTTCTTGCAAATGCTGCATTCATATTTCTTCTCCACTGAATGTGCTCTGATAGTGTGCCTATTAAGGGATTTAGCAGTCTTGTAAATCCCTTTACACAACTTGCATTTGTGCACTTCTTCCTTCATTTTTGGTTGGGGTATGTGGGGATCTTCAGCAATAGGTAGCTGGCACTGTTCACAAACAGAACCTTGCCCAGCAGTACCACAAACAACACATGATGTCTTGCTTTCTTCCACTTCCGTTCCTCCATTGCTGGAAAATTAATATCAATAACAATTTTAATAACAAGTGGCATTGCAATGATTTTATTATAATATGATTAATTTAGTAAAATCTATATCTCAAATAACTAATGTGATATTACAGGAACATGACAGAAAAACAACTGTCCATAAACAAATAGGATAAAAATACAGCATATCTACAGTAGGTCTCCTCAAATATATTTTCTGTTTTACAAGTTGCTTTATGCCACACTGACACATACACTCATGTTCATAAAAACCAGAACACATCTAAAGACTAGAGATAAGAAGTTCATATTCACAGGACTAGTCCAATAGTGTGCTCTGAAGATTATTAACATTTGAACCATGTCAGCCCTCAGGTACAAGGCCCACACTGATATCTCGGTGCACCACCACCAAATACCAACTGGTAAAATGTGCCTGCGACTCTTGTTGTCGCTATAAACCAAAGGTAATGGATCAGTGTGACTTGAGCAGACGTGCAGGATGTCTTGCAGACGTATGCAAGAACTGTACTGTCAAATGAGTGAGTTTGAAAGAGGGCACATTATTGGATCACATCAGATGAAGTAATTAAAGTTAGCTTAAAATGATCAAAATCTAAGAGTATGGATTGTTATTGGTTATCTAATTACATCATCAAAAGAATAATACATTTGATTTCTGAACCTCTAGCTTTTATTTTTTAATAAGTGTTTACAGTTTGGAGTTTTTCGCGATTTACTTAAAATTTCTGAAGTTATTCCAGTATTTAAAAGTGGGGAAAAAGAATTTCTTCAGAACTATCGTGCAGTCTCAACTGTTCCAATAACTTCTAAAAAATTTGAATAACTTTTGTACAATCAACTTAGCAACTATTTTGAAACTTACAATCTCCTATCTAAGAGTCAGTTTGGGTTTCGACAAGGTTAATGTACTACTACTACTACTGCTGCTGTTCTTGAAATTGTTAATCAGATATTAACAGCTTTTGAAAACAAGCAGGCCATCTCTTTGGTGTTATGTTATCTAAGTAAAGCTTTCGATTGTATTAATCATGAAATTTTACTTGCAAAGCTTGAGATGTATGGTGTCGAGAATCCCTCACTGAACATAATTAAGTCATAATTAAATAACAGATAACTGAGCTGGATAGCTGCAGTCGTTTCAGTGTGGCCAGTATCCAGTAATCGGGAGATAGTGGGTTCGAGCCCCACTGTCGGCAGCTCTGAAGATGGTTTTCTGTGGTTTCCTATTTTCACACCAGGCAAATGCCGGGGCTGTACCTTAATTAAGACCACGGCCGCTTCCTTCCGCTTCCTAGGCCTTTCCTATACCTTCGTTGCCATAAGATCTATCTGTGTCGGTGTGACGTAAAGCAAAGACCAAAAAATTTAACAGATATCAGTTTGTCTCAATTAAAAATAGGTAATCCACTTTGAATAAAGTTACAACTGGTGTGCCACAAGACTCTGTCCTCGGTCCATTTTTATTCATTCTGGCAGTCAATGATTTACCGCAAAATGTTACAGCTCATGCTCTTATATCCTATGCGGACGATACAACGTTAATTACAAAACACCAGAGCATCTCAGGTTTGCATCAGATGTTGCAGGAAGCTCCTGCATCTGCAATGCATAGGTTTTCATCCAATAAGCTGTTGTGCAATCACGATAAAACTCAATTTCCCACACTAGGATTATCCAACTATATTGAAAGTCAGTAAGTCAAACTTTTGGGTTTTCATATTGATGCCAAATTGAACTGGGAAACACACATTGATCATGTTTATAAAACAATATCACGAGTGGCCTATTTGATATGGGAATTGAGGGATTTAGTTAGCAGTGACTACCTAAGGATGGCATATTTTGGTCTCTTCCAGTCACACATTACTTATGGACTGTTAATATGGGAGCATTTTTCTTATGTATATAATATTCTTCTAATACAGAAAAAGGTTGTCCAAACAATGCGTAGGGCTGGTGAAACGGATCATTGTCAACCTCTCTTCATTAAGCTTAAAATACTGACAATTATAAATTGTATTTTTATATATCTTTTGCAATATGTTAAGAACAACATAAATGAATTCAGTACTAGGGAAAACATTCACCTTCATGATACTTGGGGCAAAACAGACATTGACATCCCAATTCACAGGCTGTCAAAAACTGTATGATTGGTTAATAGAAAATCAATTTTATAATACCTCTGAATTTTTAGAAATGCATAATGTTAGTATTAAGTTTTAATAAAAGGCGAATGTTCATTTAGCCTTAGTAATATTAATTATTTAATGAGTTGACAAAGCCTATTTCATTTTATATGGTCAATGGCAAATAAAGATTCTTGATTCTTGGCATGAGAGAATGTGATGCATCCATCCGAGAAATTGCTGCTCATGTGGGACGAAGTGTGTCAACAGTGCAATGGGTGTGTATAGAATCGTTCACAGAAGGCTGTAGAACACGACGAGATGGGTCTGGTTGCAGCACCCAGACCACCCCCTGAGAAGATCAACACCTCATTACAGGACGAATTTACATCCTCCTTGGCTATGGCAAAACAGTGTAACACAACGTTTACTATCAGGAATGACAGTCTGTAGCCGTTTATTACAGTTTGAGTTACCAGCGTGTCGTCCACTGCTCCCCCCCACCTTTGGTTAATGTGCATAAACATGCTAGATAAGGGTGTATGGAACGACGTCACACGGGACAGGAACGGCAGCAGATAGTGTTTACAGATGAATCCAGGTTCTGTTTGTTTGAAAACGATGGCCACATTTTGGTTTCCTGCAGACAGGGGATAGAGGCATCACATTGACTGCATTCGTACAAGACATACAGTGCCAACTCAAGGCCGTATGGTGTGGGATGCTATTAGGTACAACCACAAATCTCAGTTGGGGTGTGTGTCCGGGACACTGTGACCAGTTTGACCTACGTAAATGACATCCTGCGATCCATAGCCACAACACCCCAGATGCCATATTTCAGCAGGACAATGTGTGGCCACATGTTGCTGCACAAACACGTGCATTCTTGTTGTCACAGGATATCAGACTGTTGCCCTGGCCCGCCCGACCACCGGACTTGTCGCCAATCGAAAATATGTGGGATATGGTGAAACAATGGGTGCGGCGTGGTTTTCTGACCCAATGCCAACCCCCAAAGACGAACTGTGGAACCAGGTGAATGCAGCATGGATGGCTATAGCCCAGCACGCCATTCAAACTTTATACGCATCGATGCCATCATGCCTGGAACAAGTTGTCAGTGCCCATGGATGATTATGTGCCTAATAGGCAACAGGACACATGCTGAAACTAGGTGACTGAAATGCGAATCATTTCTGCAGAACATACTAATGAATATGTCCTGTGCATATGAACTTCCTATCTCTAGTCTTTCAAGGTGTTCTGTTTTTTATGAACGTTGGTGTACATCTTATGACGACAATGGGATAGGAAAAATTTAGGAGAGGGAAAGAAGCGGCCCTGGCCTTAAATACAGTACAGCCCCAGCATGTCAGGCGTGGAAATGGGAAACCATCGAAACCGTCTCCAGAGCTGCCGACAGTGGGGTTAGAACTTACTCTCACCTGAATGCAAGCTCATAATTGTGTGCCCCTAAATGCACAGCCAACTCACCAGGTAAGATGTCTGTTCATCTGGTTGACCATTCCAGATTCACTGTTACTATTTTCTTTTGGCTTTTTCTTTTCCAATGGTAGAATTTAAAGTATTTCCAATCCAAAATATGTTTGCAATACCGTCAAAACTATCTTAGCACAAATGAAAATAATTCAGAAGCATATATGAACAGTGTCATGGAGGAATATCCTAGTCCGGTTCATTTTAAGACTTATGATGATTACTGAATCATTTAAAATATATATATCTTGACGGAAGACAGTATAGACTTAGACTGCTTGTGTGAACTGCAGAGAAATAATATGATATTTAAATAAGTAATAATTCTCAAATGAAACGGTTCATCTGTGTTTGGTCTCGTGTTTGAGTTTATCACCCATGTCGAACGAGGCCTAGCTCTTCCCGCAGTTCACAAAATGTATTTCATTGTCATCATTACGTGTAAATTATGTAATTAATTTATTCACTACACCAATTGCACTGTACAAAATACATACACATATGATGCTGTAGTCCATGTTGTAGCACACCAATCTCAACACATCTACCCACGGTAGTCGAAGTCTTGTGACTCACTGCCCCAGCGAGTCGCGTTACCTAGTCTCCCCTTCTACGGGGGATGTAGCCATCTGATTTGTGCTGCCCTCTGACGGATAAATATACACATGGCGTTCAACATACCGCCCACGCAATTTATATATAAATTACAAACATAAATATTATTAACAACAATAAAATTAGAATTCACACTGAAAATGTCAAATGTAAAAAGAAAGGTTTAGCACATGAAAGATTACACTTTTTCATTATGTACAGTTTCATCCTCTTCTGGGAAGAGAAAAACTTTGCTGCTGGGCGCTTGAAGGTCCTCTTAGGAGTGCGAATAATAACGGCAACTCGCACCAAGCCGTCAGCCCCTGCTTGCGTATCTACCACGATCCCTGTCTGCCACACGAGAGGTGGCAAGTTGTCTTCCTTGAGAAGAACCAGAATTCCAGGTTGCAGGTTGAATCTTCCTGCTGACCACTTAGTACACTGCTGGAGTTGACACAGATAGTCCCTTGACCACCGCATGCAGATGTACTGCCTGCAGCGCAGAAGTGGGTGCAACCTGGACAGACGAGAACCTGAAACTGCAAGTAAATCAGGCTCTAGGATTGTTGTGAGAGGTTCTCCAATCAGGAAGTGGCCGGTAGTCAGGAATGTATAATCAGGACTATCAGACAGTTTGGTTATTGTCTCGAATTCAGGTATGCCTCAATCTGGACATTTCTTCAAAAGTCAGTACAACATTTTTCCTGCAACCTTCTTCAAATGGGACTTAGCAGACTTTATACTGACCTCCCACAGCCCACCAAAATGAGGGGCATCGGGTGGAATAAAATACCACTGAATTCCATATTACGATGTGAAGTCATCCACTTTCATCTGAAGTACTTGAGATCTGAAGAGGGTATGAAGCTCCCGTAGCTTGTTTCTTGCTCCCATGAATGTACTTCCATTGTCACTGTAGATATTCCGGCAGATACACTGACATGATGTAAATCTACGCAAAGCACCTAGGAACGCATTAGTAGACAGGACAGAGACTAGTTCAAGATGGATTGTCTTGGTCGCCATACAGACAAATAAAGCAATATAACATTTTACCTTTGTTTTGCTTAATGTAGAGTGGACTTCCATAGTTATCTCCACAGTTCAAAAATGATCTGTTGGGTTCTACCCTGTGAACCGTTGATTGCATAGAAATGGCTTATAAAGTTCAAAAGGCACAGAGTTCTTTGTCAAATATAAATACTACACTCGGAAAAAATGTCTAATGTTCCGTCTTGTGAAGAGAACACATAGAAAATATTGGAACACTTGTGTAAGAATGATTTACTTGCCACATCCAGAGCATCAATTGCACTTTACTCTAACACCACGTCCAGGGTGTTGCATTTATCGGTCTGACTGATAGCACTGTTTTTCCTAGCTATCGAGCCTCACGCTCTTGGGGACCACATTTACCTAATCCTCTCTGTACCAGTAAATCATAACCATTTTCTTCACGTCGCTGACAGGCCAGGCAGACAGTGACTGGTAGAACCAGGATGGTCCTACCCACCATAACTGGTTGTCTTGAAGATGTGGTTCAATCTCCCTCGAAATGTTGTTAGCTGGATTGTCCTGTGACATCACATCGTTCCATTGTTCCACAGATGACAGTTGTTACATCTCAGACACTCAGTTACCAACAAATACTTTTCACGATGCAGGCTCTCCTGCAAGCCAAGCTAGTACCATTGTAGAATCTGTCCAATAGTAGTTTTGTTCAATTTTTAGGTTAAGTGCAGTTCTAACCTTATACATTAATTTTACAAGGTGTAATGCACCACATAGTTCAAGCCTAGGGACGGAAATCTGCTTCAGTGGTGTTATTCTGGATTTGGAGCTTAACAACATTACTGTTACATTATCCTTGACATCTATACTCTGTAGGTAGACAGATGCTCCAAAGGCCCTTTCTGAAGCATCAGAGAATCCATGTAACTCATATCATTTAATTTCTCCGCCTCCTGTCATACTTCGAGAGATGCGAATGTTGTGGAGTGATGGCAAATGTACCTGAAACTGTTCCCGAGTAGTCAATAGCTCAGGAGGCAACCTCTGATCCCAGTCCAGTTTCGCTTGCCACAAGTGTTGAAAGAAAATTTTACACTTTATTATTACTGGGCAAGTTGGCTGTGCGGTTAGGGGCGCACAGCTGTGAGTTCCATTCCAGGAGATAGTGGGTTCGAACCCCACTGTCGGCAGCCCTGAAGATGGATTTCCGTGGTTTCCTGTTTACACTCCAGGCAAATGCTGGGGCTGTACCTTAATTAAGGCCATGGCCGCTTCCTTTCCATTCTCAGGCCTTTACTATCCCATCGTTGCCATAAGACCTATCTGTGTTGGTGCAACGAAAAACAAATAGCAAATAAAAATATAAAAAATATATACTGGGCCAGGAGTCCCACAGGATCGAAAATGGGTGAAATGCAGGATAATACACTATGTTCTGTCCAGCATGTGGTCTTCTGGGTGTGACTGGTAGCTATAAACCGGAATATGTCCTTTAGAGGATGCCACAGTAGTCCCAAAGCCTTGGTGGTACCCTCTTCCTTGTCATCCAGACTCCATGGCAGGTGTGATTCTTGGTACTCAAGAGGTATGTGCTCTAAGAGTGGGGTGGTTAGCACACCATTTACAAAAAGGGAAGCCTGCGCTACTGATTAGTTCAATCAGCTCTTGTTGGAGACTGAGTCCATCTCCAATGATATCTGCTCCACTCAGAACATCATCAACACAGAAGTCTCTTCGTAATGTCTCCGGCGCTCTTCGATATTGCAGTGCACCATTGCTGGCAAGTTGTACTAGGCATCTTGTGGCTATGAAAGGTGCTGCTGAGGTACTTTAAGTGACAGTAAAAAGTCGATAAATCTGGATTGGTTCATTCGGAGATGAACGCCATACAATGCGTTGCAGATCCTGGTCATCAGGATGAACTAGAATTTGCCTGTACATTTTTGTAACATCTGCAGTGAAGGCATACTTGTGTGTTCTAAATCTCAAAATGATAGAATACAAGTTTTCTTGCACCGCAGATCCAACCATCAAGATATCGTTCAGTGAGTAGTAGGTAGTAAGTTTAGCAGAGGTGTTGAAGACGACTCTAACCTTAGTGGTGGTGCTGGACTGCTTAATTACAGCATGATGAGGCAGATAGTATGTTCGCTTATTGGTTTGCTTTGCCACAAGTTCCATGTGATGATCAGCATATCCTCTCCTGAACTTGACACAGTCCTTCTTCAAGTCGGGTTGGCAATGTAACTGCTGTTCAATTTGATTGAGACGAGTGGCGTATTTAAATGAATCCCCAAGTTCCTCATGATGTGGTTTAATAGGCAGGCTTGCAACATCTTCCGGTGCTATCCCTAGTAGTGTTGTTCACAAAGTGTTCTTTGCACTGACTTAACTCTTTAGAACGTGGGGAGGACATATTTACTCCCTCTTGTTTCCAGAACCATTTGACCTGTGAGTGTAGTTTATTGGTGCGAACAAGATATCTTGTGAAAGATAGGACATTAATTTCTTGCTTTAGATTTCAAGAGAATGTGGTGGTATCTTGCCTGATAAGATCCAGCCAAATTCAGTGTCCTGTAGTATGGAATGATTTCCTCTATTAAACTGACTACAACTTAGTATGTCAAAAAATAAAGAAGTCCCCAGTAGTAAATCAACTTCACCTGGTGTACTAAACTGAGGGCCCGCTAAGGGAATGTCCCGTGGGAGCTGCCAGTCAGAAGTGTCAAGCTGTGCTCTACAAAGCTGACCAGTTATGCGAGGAAGTAGAGCACAAACAATATAGGTAGTGTAGTTTGTGACCCTGGATGTAAATTGAATTTGAAAAATATGTGATGATTCAGTAGCCTTAACAGCACTAATTCCCCTTATAGGCACTGAGTGCCAATTCAATTCAATCACCATGTGATTGGTGAAATGCCTGGACATGAAATTCACTTGAGAGCTTGACATTGACACACATTCCAATGTTTTTTATTTATTTATTCACGAAGCACAAGATACAGCTACACTGAGCAAATTTCACTTGCACTGTCAACAGACTATTTAACAAACGTAAACTTTCATAATAAAATATAACAAACATAACAAAATATAACAAGATCAGGTACACATCCTACTAATAACTGTCTAAATCGAAAACCATGAGAATGTCCATGTTCATAGCCAAGTCGTCGTGGGTCAAGATGGCGGTATAATCCCTTCACATCAACTTTTCTTTAATATACTATTTACATACCTCTCGAATACACTTTTATTTGATGCTATATCAAGCTCTTGTCTCCTATTAATATTGTTAAAGAGTGTTGGGAGGCGGATTAGGAAAGATCGTTGAAGTATTGAGTGCTGAGTGTGGGGAATGTGGAGAAGGTCTTTGGTTCTGGTGGAGCGGGAAGGAACGCGGAGAGAGAAGAGAGAAACAAGATGTTCCGAGCGGTAATGTCCATTTAAGATCTCGTGGAGGAAACTCAGGTCAGCTACCTGTCGCCTGATGTGCAGCGGTGACACATTAATTGTCATTAATATCTGCTGCGTAGACAGATTTCTGAGCTTGGGGTTTCTGTTCCTTACAATTGCAGCAAAGAAGGACACTGCTCTGTCTAACTGCTTGATATTGGAGGGGGCGGCTGTTGACCAAATCGGAGAGCAGTAGTTTAAGAGAGGTTGAACGATCGTGAGGAAGAAGTGGCGAAGAGCAACGGGGTCAGAAATTTCTGTGAAGCGATAGAGAATG
The DNA here is from genome assembly GCF_040414725.1 of Anabrus simplex. Taxonomy (NCBI): domain Eukaryota; kingdom Metazoa; phylum Arthropoda; class Insecta; order Orthoptera; family Tettigoniidae; genus Anabrus; species Anabrus simplex. The sequence continues at coordinate 159,498,385 of NC_090279.1, read as the reverse complement.
CCAAGTAATTTCATAGCCTTGGTTGTATATGTTTCTATATGGGTCTTAAATTGTAATTTTGTATCGAATATTACACCTAGGTCACGCTGTTGTGTAACCACGGTGATGGGCTTGTCGAGTAGGTAATATGATGTCGGTAGAGCAGATTTACGCAGTGTTATGGTCATGTGGCTGCATTTTTGTGGATTGGGGATAAGTTTCCAAGTACGGCACCAGTTCGAGAGGGCATTAAGCGATGACTGTAGCAGAGCTGCATCTGCTGGATTCCTGATCTCCCTAAATATCTTGCAGTCATCAGCAAAGAGTAGGGTATTCGCTGTTTCGTTGAGTTCGGACGGCAGATCGTCCATAAACAAAGAAAACAGCAAGGGGCCAAGAGTACTGCCTTGTGGGACACCGGAGGTGACTGGTAACCATGAGGATGAAGTGCCTGATATTACCACTCTCTGCCAACGGTTATGTAGGAAGCCAGCAAGAAGGGTCAGTAGACTGCCATGTATATTAAATCGTTCGGAGAGTTTATGGAGCAACAGAGTATGGTCAACAGAATCGAAAGCTTTCGAAATGTCCACGTAGCAGATATCCAGCTGTGATTTAGCTGCAATGGCGTGTGATGCAAAGCTATGCAGAGCGGCCAGGTTTGTTAGACAAGAGCCACCTGGTAGAAAACCATGCTGCTTGGTTGAGATATACGGCAAAGTGAATGCTAGGAGACGCTGGTGTATAATTTTTTCAAAGATAAAGGATAGTGTGGGGAGAATAGAGATTGGTCGGTAAGATGAAACATTAAATTTGTTGCCTGATTTGAGAAGTGGAACAATATTTGCCTGTTTCCAGGTAATAGGAAAATAGCCCGTGGCAAAACATCTGTTAAATAATTTAGAGAGAGGGACGCAAAGAGTTTGTCTGTAACCACCACGAGAGCTGTTGACAATAGAACTTCTACATGAGTATAGTTGCTCTTCACAGTACAGCAGATATGCTGCTAAGTCTGGTTGGTTTCTGATGTAGTAGAAGCATTGTAGGAAGTACTCTGCTCCTTGTGTATCAGACTATGATGTCTACTATTGCAGATTCGACAATTTCCTGAACTCACTCCTTCAAAGTATGATTAGCATCCAGACAGTTAAAGCAAAGTTGACACTTCTTGGCAAAACCTGTTCTATTTCCAAAGCTGGCTTTGTGAAACACAGGGCATTTTGTTAGGGTATGAGAAGCTTTACAAAATTCACAATGAGTTGCTGTTGTGACAAAGGACTTCTTGCTACCCTTATCACCACCATGTTTGGGTACGACCTATTGCTTGTCGCTTTGGTGTTTTTCAGGGTTGATTAACTCCAGAGTTTGACAATTATTCTCCAAGAATGCTACTAAATCCTTCAAGCGAGGGAACATCTTGTCCAAGGATTTAACTTCCCACTGTTTTCTAAAATTGAAGCTAATTCGATCTAGCACTAAGCGAGATAACAAACCTCACACAGAGGCACGTCTATCTCCATTACAAGTAACAATTCTCATTATTGTTCCGTATTGAAGATGACGTTAGGCATAGATATCAAGGATAATTAAATAAAAAACCACTTATTCAATACTTTCCATAATTTTTTTAAAAAATCTGGTATCATTTTGTGTTTCTAAAGGGAGTTTAGAAATGTTAGCCTCGATCTCAGCTACTGTGTTGATAATATCCGTTTCTTTTTTCTTGCTAGGCCAGTTATGTTTTAAGCCTTTATTCAAGATCCCCATTTCTTCTTCAGAGAACTGTACGTCTGTCAAATTAACTACTGTGGGTGTATTGTTCTGTGAGGGAGCCGCTTTTTGCGTGTCTGAACTACGTTTTGGTGATCGTGATTGGGATGCTTTTAATTGAGATAGTTTCTTGTCGAGAGTAACTTGCTTCCTATCCAATAAAGCAATCAGTTTATTGTCCACATGTCGTTGGAAAGAGTTCCATTTTAACGGATGTAAAGCCTGAGCTAACGCTAAATGAACTCTATATAACTGCAGATTTAAAAGCGACTTCTTTTTATATGACGCTATAATTTCATTTCTTAACCAAATGTCGTTGACCTTGTTTTGAACTCTAATCAAACTTTGGTTAGATAAGTTTTTTCGCTGTGGACAATAAACTGATTGCTTTATTGGATAGGAAGCAAGTTACTCTCGACAAGAAACTATCTCAATTAAAAGCATCCCAATCACGATCACCAAAACGTAGTTCAGACACGCAAAAAGCGGCTCCCTCACAGAACAATACACCCATAGTAGTTAATTTGACAGACGTACAGTTCTCTGAAGAAGAAATGGGGATCTTGAATAAAGGCTTAAAACATAACTGGCCTAGCAAGAAAAAAGAAACGGATATTATCAACACAGTAGCTGAGATCGAGGCTAACATTTCTAAACTCCCTTTAGAAACACAAAATGATACCAGATTTTAAAAAAAATTTGGAAAGTATTGAACAGGTGGTTTTTTATTTAATTATCCTTGATAGCTATGCCTAACGTCATCTTCAAAACGGAACAATAATGAGAATTGTTACTTGTAATTTGGTAGCCAACCAGGCAAAATACCGTTTAAATAGGTACTTCAAACTTAAGGTCAAGATTTGTAAACTAACTAAAGACATAGCCTTTCTAAAACAGTGTCTAGAACTAAAATTGATCCCAAAATTTTTGAAACCTACACAGCGAAAAAACTTATCTAACCAAAGTTTGATTAGAGTTCAAAACAAGGTCAACGACATTTGGTTAAGAAATGAAATTAAAGCGTCATATAAAAAGAAGTCGCTTTTAAATCTGCAGTTATATAGAGTTCATTTAGCGTTAGCTCAGGCTTTACATCCGTTAGAATGGAACTCTTTCCAACGACATGTGGACAATAAACTGATTGCTTTATTGGATAGGAAGCAAGTTACTCTCGACAAGAAACTATCTCAATTAAAAGCATCCCAATCACGATCACCAAAACGTAGTTCAGACACGCAAAAAGCGGCTCCCTCACAGAACAATACACCCACAGTAGTTAATTTGACAGACGTACAGTTCTCTGAAGAAGAAATAGGGATCTTGAATAAAGGCTTAAAACATAACTGGCCTAGCAAGAAAAAAGAAACGGATATTATCAACACAGTAGCTGAGATCGAGGCTAACATTTCTAAACTCCCTTTAGAAACACAAAATGATACCAGATTTTAAAAAAATTATGGAAAGTATTGAATAGGTGGTTTTTTATTTAATTATCCTTGATATCTATGCCTATCTCCATTACTCCGATAGAGCTCAGGTTGCTCAGCAGTTGATTTAACAATACTCTTAAATCCTTAGCTGATTCTGTTTTCACTGCTGGAAGATCTAGCAGTTGCTTAACATGTAGGTCTACAATCAATTTGGTGTTATTATGTCTCTAAAAGATTAGTTCCCAAGCTACCTTGAAATTGCTTTTAGTGACAGGCAAGCTTTCAATTAATTTGTGAGGTACCGGGCTGAGTGGCTCAGACGGTTGAGGCGCTGGCCTTCTGACCCCAACGTGGCAGGTTCGATCCTGGCTCAGTCCGGTGGTATTTGAAGGTGCTCAAATACGCCAGCCTCGTGTCGGTAGATTTACTGGCATGTAAAAGAACTCCTGCGGGACGAAATTCTGGCACTTCGGCGTCTCCGAAAACCGTAAAAGAGTAGTTAGTGGGACGTAAAGCAAATAGCATTATTATTATTATTATTATTAATTTGTGTGGTTTTCCCGATAAGAATGATAGTAGGTAATAGTACCTTTGTATGTCCGTTAAATCATGATTATTAATTACCAGGCTCTGGAAAGTATCTTGAAAGTGAATGAATTCAGAAATAATTCCCATAAATTTTGGCAGTGAAATTGTAGGGAGTCTTATTTCATGCATGCTACTAGTATTTGAAGAACTAGACATTGCGGGGGAAGTTGCACTCGAATTTGCATCCAACAGAGTTTCCATCTTAGATTCTATTCCTAGGATACGTTCTTCAATGGATTCCCAATCTGCATCATGAACTTCTTCGGTACCATTAATTTCTAACTGGGTTTGAACATCGTTGTATTCCTCCTTACTTGAACATAGCAGCCTGTGCCTAACTCGAATACCATTCAGATTAGATCCTTCATTAAATGCACTGACTAAACAAGCTATACACTTTATTTGAGCCTTAATAACTGCCCTCTTCTTTATAAGACCTTTTCGCTGGACAGGATCCATGGTGAAGGATAACAAGTAATAATGGATATAAGATTAGGACTGGGAATGCCAGACAACTTACAGATCAGGAGGATGTATCCTTCCACAGCAGGGCTGAAAACCAAAGAGCTCTGAGCAGCTGGGCTGTACTCCAGTGGTCACGCCTGGAACTATTGCTACGGAACTGGACTACTCCTTGGAATCGCTACTAATTGCTCGACTACTCCTTGGAACCTCCACCAATTGTGTTGGCAAGAATGTATTCGTCCGCGCTGTAGTTAAGATGGCGGCAACACACGCTTCAATCTTGAAGTTCAAAATTACTGATAACTGTAGTAGAACTCAATCATATCACAAGCCACAGTGTTTCATACAGAAAATGGTTGTGAATTACAGATACGGCACATTAGTTGAATTCTCTCCTTTGTACTTTACTGTGTAGTACCTAACACGTGGGTAGTTATAGACTTGCCGGCAAAATGAACACATTTTTATTTTACACAAATATAAGCACATGTAAATGAACTGTAATCACTAATAAATGCAGAGATTATATGATATAATATCATCACTGAATCACATCAGGCACCGGAGGACCAAAACATTCGGTCTCGTGTTCGAGTTGTTTGCTCATGTCGAACGAGGCCTAGCTCTTCCCACAGTTCACAAGATGTACTTCATTATCATTAAGTGCAAAGGGAAGGCCAACATATGTATATTACATAACTAATTTATTCACTAAACAAATTACTGTATAAAATATATACACATAGGGTGCTGTGGTCCATGTTGTAGCACACCAGTCTCAACCAGAGGTGTACAAACTCCGCATTTAACTTGCCCATGTTTGCCTGGAGAGCAGGCAAGCAAGCTAGCCGCACGTAAACAACAGTACAGGCAGCCTGCTGCACTCCTGGCCAGGTCAAGCTCAGCCCAACTTGGGCAGGCTATAGGTTAGCTTGCTTGCTTGCTTGCTTTCTTTTTCCTGCTGCGTTAATCGATGTTTGCTCGTTCATTGTGCTGATATGAAACTTGCGCGAATGCAGACAGGAAAGGGGTTGCTACATGAATTTATATACGATTTGTCAACGCAAATATTCTTTTATATGGTTATTTAGTATTATGTTACTCATTTCAAATTTATGTTTCAATTTATTTCGTAATTAAGACGTCTTATGTAACTAATTAACTATTTCTCTCTCTCAAAAATAGTTAATAAAAAGTAGGTTATCTGAACAACATATCTGAATATTTAAATAAACATAATGACAGTCGATATAAATATAATGTACATATGGATTATTCGAGAAAATTAGAAGCAAAGATATGCATGATGTAGGTACAGGCCCAAAATATTTTTAAAAAAGGTATATTTTATAGATAACTTTTTGAAATACATTTGATAATTTTGGAACCCCTTCCCCACAAAACCAAAAGAAATAATTATAAACCTAATCAGTTTAGAAATGTAATTTTGCCACTTGCTCTCTTTGTTTGTGGTCGCCTCACACTGTACATATTGCACACCAATATTTAATGCATGGACACATTATCATGTGTGGGTATTACTATGAGGTTATTAAGTCTTTGCGCATCAAGACGGAAACATTTTTCACCGATTAAATTTCCCGAGCAGCTGAAGACCCTCCTTTTGGGGGCACTCGTAGCGGGTATGTTAAGCACTTTTTACGCTTCACAGGCAAGTCGGGGCAGTCTGTGCAAATTATTTTTCCACCACCGCAGTATATTTTCGTCACTAGTAGACCCTTCTTGCAAGTATCTACTGACCTCACCATGTATCATTGGCAAATTTTCTGCCCAATCGTCAAATTTCACTTTCTCACGTTGCACTGAATTTTCTTCAATTGAAGAAGGGACTTCTTGTCTATTTTGATTGGACCGGGTGAGTTGGCCATGCGGTTAGGGGCGCACAGCTGTGAGCTTGCACCCAGGAGATAGTGGGTTCGAACCCCACTGTCGGCAGCCCTGAAGATAGTTTTCCATGGTTTCCCATTTCACTCCAGGCAAAAGCTGGGGCTGTACCTTAATTAACCCTTAGCACTCACGCAGCGGGCCATGCCCGCCAACGGGAATATCCAGCATAGATCCTATGTCAGGCAATGCCCGACATGATTTTCTTTCCTATATAACTCCTTTGTCGGGTTACGTGTGCATGAATTACAGGTACAGTAAGCTACAGCAATCCTTCGGTGACAATTTGAAGCCATATATAGCTATAATCTCTTTGAAATCAGGCTTTGTGCGCATTCTTTGAAGACCATGTGAGTTTGTAAACAAACCTTGCTTAGCAACATGGCGTCGTTCGAGCAGCGTGAGAAAGAAATAGCCAGACTTTTAGGTGAAAGTGACATTGATTTCAGCGATAGTGAGAGTATTTTCAATTAAGTGGCGAGGAAGATACTGCAGAATGAGATGGTCTTGGTGAGTTGAGTGATGAAAATCCAGGTAATGAGAAAGTTATGCTAAATGGCAATGCTGGTCCTCTTCTGATGGATGGAGGAAATACCGTGACACTAACTTGGACTTCAAAAGCCCATTCACGGGTGCGTCAGGTTATAAACAATCGCAAGGTTGAAAGAACTTGAATTTTTCCAATTATTATTCTTGACTGACGAGTTATTGTCGGAAATTGTGCACGAGACTAACCGATATGCTAGTGTAAACATTCAAAAGGTTACGTCCTTCATATGTGAGTCTATTAGGAGGTCATGGATAGATGTTACTCTTCCTGAATTCAAAGCATTTCCAGGCGTAATCCTAAATATGGCAATGAACAGTAGCCTAAATTACACCGCGAGACCGTGTTTTTCAGCAATACTTGCAGAAAAAAGCCTGGATTACATCCCGGCGAGTGTCTTGGGAAGTTCCACACAATGCACTATTACAGACAAAAAGTGACTGACTGAGATAATTTCAGGTTTGAAAAATGCTGAACATTGCACCTGAATACTGTATTGTACTTGTATTATACTTATTTTGTGTTTACTGTAGTTGATTTTTATAAATATGCTGTCAAAATGTTTGTGCTATCTGTTATCACTCTGCAAGCAGATTCTTAAATGGAGCTGGAGAGGCAGGAGTGTTCAGAAGAAAAGGAGGGCTAAGGGTTAAAGCCATGGCCACTTCCTTCCCACTCCTAGGCATTTCCTGCCCCATCATTGCCGTAAGCCCTATCTGTGTCGGTGCGACTTAGAGCAAATTGAAAAAAAAAAAAAAAATTATTGGGTAGCTGCTCTGAAAATACATATACCCAAATTATTATTTTATGCTAATGTTATAATATTAAAATATCTAATTTGCATAGGTATAATAAATAATAAGGGAGCCTACGTGGTTCAGGTAGCGCACCGGCCTCTCACCACTGGGTTCTGTGCTTCAAATCCCGGTCATTTCATGTGAGATTTGTGCTGGACAAAGTGGAGGCGGGACAGGTTTATCTCTGGGTACTCTGGTTTTCCCTGTCATCTTTCATTCCAGCAACACTCTCCCATATCATTTCATCAGTCATTCATTAATCATTGCCCCAGACGAGTGCGACAGGCTTCGGCAGCCGGCGCAATTCCTATCCTCGCCGCTACTGACCTGGTCGGATGACTGGAAACAGGCTGTGGATTTTTCATAATAAATTATAATAATAATGAAGAAATAACCACAGAATTTTACCTTCAGCACACATTTGTCAAGCTGCCTCAAAAACAGACAACTTGTTCTCCTGCATTTAGTCTTTTTAATGTGCGATATTTAGGCACAAAAAATGTTGCAATTTTGTGTAACATCGTGACTTCTATTTTCTGCTCCAGAAAGACACCACCAGTTTGTTTCAAATGCTTCAGGTACTGAAAATTCATTTAGTATGAAAACATCTTTTTACATTATATGAGAAGAATTGCATTAATACTTAAAAGAAATTAAATATTACCTGTTCATCGTCATCCTGTAGAGTAAATTGGGCTTTTAAGGCATAAAACCACGGAAGAGCCAGATGTAAAGTCGGCTCGTCATCACCTTTAAGACCAATTGGGACTTCCTTAAATGCCTTAAGAAATGTTATAAGCAAGCCAGTAACATTCTGATCATAACCGAGCATTTTATCAGAGGCACCCTTCTCTAAAATAGTTCTCACAGCATCTATCTGGGAGTGAACTGATTGCAGCATGTCAAAATAACTGTTCGAACAGTGGAAACATACAGTTTCAAAGAAGATTGTAACCTCACACATAGGCTTCTTCTCTTGAAGTACGAAATCAGAGATTTCACTGAATGTATAACAGATAACATTTTTTTTTTTTTTGCTAGGGCCTTTACGTCGCACCGACACAGATAGGTCTTATGGCGACGATGGGATAGGAAAGGCTTAGGAGTTGGAAGGAAGCGGCCGTGGCCTTAATTAAGGTACAGCCCCAGCATTTGCCTGGTGTGAAAATGGGAAACCACGGAAAACCATTTTCAGGGCTGCCGATAGTGGGATTCGAACCTACTATCTCCCGGATGCAAGCTCACAGCCACGCGCCTCTACGAGCGCAGACAACTCGCCCGGTAGATAACATATTATATAACATATTAGGAACACTTCCTTTCATAAAGGGTTCCCTCAGAACGTGCTTTAAGATCGTATTAATAATATGAGCCATGCATGAAAGACGCTTGTATATGCTGAGGGCCTTAAGAATTTTTAATTTTTTTTCCCTGGTCTGTTACAAATGTAATTTTGCAAATATCTTTATGAGAAAATGCCAAGTCCTTTCAAGCGATCTTCCAATTCCCTATGGGAATCAACATCTATATCATCTGATAGCCAAGAAGGCATCAATTTTTTGTAAAGAGACAAAGTCTCTCAAAGTGCATTGGCACTGGCGGTGGCTCCACATAACCTACGTAGTGGCCTCCACGGTATGCACTGGCCAACGTCTTCGTAAGTGTGCTAGGTACCAACTGATGAGCCCAACCTAGCACACGAGGACAAAACGCCGGCAACCAGGAATGAGTTAGCTGGAAAATTTATGTCCAATAACGGACCATTTATATTGGTATTATAAATTTACTCATTCGGGACATATATTTCAGATTCCCTATGGGAATCAACATCTATATCATCTGATTGCCAAGCAGGCATCAATTTTTGGTAAGGAGACAAAGTCTCTCAAAGTGCTCTGGCACTGCCGGTGGCTCCAAGCAGCCTACGCAGTGGCCTCCACGGTATGCACTGGTTAGCATCTTGGTAGGTGTGCTAGGTACCAACTGATGAGTCCAACCTAGCACACAAGGGCAAAACGCTGGCAACCAGGAATGAATTGGCTGCAAAATTTATGATGTCCAATAATGGACCATTTATATTGGTATTATAAATTTACTCATTTGGGACAAATATTTCAGACTCCCTATGGGAATCAACATCTATTTCATCTTTCCAATCCACTGTGAATATTTTCACCAGTTTTTGAACAGCCAGGAACACATTAATACATACTTAATTTATACAGTGCATTGAGACAGACATATAGTGCGCACCCTTGTAGTTATTTGGCCACAGGTCAGTGGTACTCGCACAGATACCAGATTGAATAGCATGCACTAAATCGGGAAGCATTGTACTGCGCACATGATTCTCTGTAGATGGCACTATCCTTGGCACGGGGAGTTGCTTTTTTTTGATATGCCCAGCCACTCCTTCCACTTCTTTCATGTTGATATACATGCACCATTTCTCGTCACCAGTGACAGCGTTCGAAAGGAATGCTTCGTGCCTATCACAAGCCAACCGGTGCCAGGCAAGCAGTGACGAACAGATGTTCACTCGTTGACTTTTGTTACTGTCACTTAACACATATGGTACCCACATACCCTATTTCTGTACCTTACCAATCGAATGCAATAGTTGACTGATTACATTCAAAAACTTGCGCCATTTCCCACGTTGTTTGACGAGGATTCTGATGAAGCAACTCATTCAAGCGATTTTCGTCAAAATCGGAACGTCTTCCATAACATGGATCATCAGACAAGCCAAACCATCCTGCTCGAGAGCGGGAAAACCATTTTTGTACTGTTCTTTCATCAACTGCTTCATTTCCGTACAATTCACAAATTGTTCTTGCAGCTCCCGTTGCACTGGACCTTCGGTTAACTCAAAGAGTTAAAGGTGTCGGAAATGCTCACTTTTGACATTCCATATCCGTTTGTCTGAAATATACACAAATAATACCTTCACAATTAAGAAAACCTGTGTCTCACAACACAAAAACTCCGAACTCAGTTAAAACTACGGAATAACGATAAGCAATCCACCCACGCCGCATTGTTGCCAACCCAAAAGAATACTACATGAACTTATGCATCGACCCTATACATACATTATGTTATTTTTCAACTAGTCACCATATCGATTTAGACACTTGTCGCTTCGTGGGATGAGGTTGAATATTACCTCCTGGTAAAACTCCTGTCATTACCACGCTGTCGCAAAGTGTTTCATCTCTGCATCATATCCCATAATGTGATCCTCCTGTTGTTCTGAATCAACTCCTAGATATGAGCTGAGTACAGATCTGCTGATGCCGTGCTGGGTCGGCCACTGCAATCATCTTCGGTGACCTTATCTCTGCAGGACAACAAATAGTTCTCAAGAGGCTAGGAGTAACACAAACAATTACACAGCAGAAAGGAAAATACACCAACGAGCCATTATGGAACGTTCGAGAACATTTTAAATCCAATATCACATCAAAAAGTGTTTCATCAACAAGTTTGTTCACGAACAATTTTACCCCATTGATAATATAAATTAATGCCAATACATTTTATAAATGTTATTCCAGCAACGACAACAAGTCTATCGACCATAATGACAATTATCAACTGCAGAAAATATTCAATACTGTTATGAAGTTTTAATAACAATTATACAAGTTACGCAACAGGAATCAACACAACTAGACAGATTTCAAAAGTTTTTTATTTTATTCTTATTTTTAAACAATTTTAAAAGATGTTCACCGGATGAGTTTCGACGATAAAATGTTGGACTGAAGAAGATTTTCGACAAAAAGTGTTAGCTTAAGACATAATTTTATTGTTGTGTGACTTTTAAAATGTTATAAGATTGTCAATTAGTTTTATAGGAGTAATCTTGAACCAAAAGAATTGTTTTATGATCTTATAGAATCTTAGATTAATGATAGTTTGGCTGATGATGCTCACGGAAAGGAGCGAAACATGTACCATGTAAACATCATAATAAATATGTAAGGTTGTAATATATTTTTATTGTATTGAAAAGGTGGCAATTGGCAAAACTAAAGGAACTGTATCATAAATGACCTTATCTCTACCGGCCGCAAACTCTCGACACCATTCTACGGCATGTTGAAGAGACATTACAGTCTCTCTGTAAACCTCTACCTGCTGCCAGTGAATTTCACCAGTGGTTATGCTTCACCAACGAAAATTGAATAACTGAGCATATTTCTTCGTGAGACCCATTTTCTAAATTTGTGTTTACCTACAAGTAGCACTGTACATGGCAGGTGGCTGAAACTCCGCACAGTTGCAAATAACATGCATTAGAACTTCTGCAAACTACTCATTTCTCTATCATAGACAACTCCAAGAATATGGATCTTGTAACATTAGTTTTTGATCATCCCTCTTGTTTGTATTCAAATTTGCATTAATGATCGTGTTAATTTTCATATTGAGGTTACAGATAGTTGTTGCATTGGTATTCACTATTTACTTAATGCAAGCCAGAGAATCAAAGAAATGGTGAGTAATATTCATATGTAATATTCAGGAAGGAGTTTTGAAAACAGATCAATAGATGGCAGTAACAATTAAAAATAACCAGACGCTTCGAGGAGGCTAAATTAACTTTCAAATGTTTTCTGAATTTCAAAACTGCCCAAAGGCACCACTTCGAATACATCCGGACTACTATTGAAGCCTTTCGGTGTTGAGTCCACTCAAGGAGTTAATACTCACAAGATATGAAAATAAAACCTTTAATTTCTACTAAATAAAATTTGAAAACCACGACCCTACTATGCTGGCGTAGCAGTGGAAGAAGTGATACTCCTACGGGGTGCATCTCAGGTGGCAGATAGGCGGGTCCTAACCGGCTTGCCGGTGGACTTGAGGGGAATAAAATACCTCTCATAGACCAGACACACAACCCCTTGTGGGTGGAGGATGCAGACGAAGAATACACCCACGGTATACCTTGCCTGTCATAAGAGGCAACCAAGGGATGATCGAACTAGAACCATGAGACTACTTGTAATTAGTATCACCATGCCGGGAACACCATGGTTCACTTTTACTTGCATGTAGTACCACCAAGTTATGTACCATGGGTTTGTGATTAGTAGCAAACAGGAGCACCATGCGGTCAGTCCCCCACTTACGAGTGCACTGTCAGCTTTTATAGTACCCGAGATTAGTACCAGTATATGACCGACACCATGGTTCTGGCTTGCCCATGATTAGTACCCATTATAGAGGAACACCATGGGATAGTACAAGTCTCTGTACTCAGTACACTTATGTGATGAACACCATAGGTTTGTGTTGCCTGTGAATGGTGCCGCAATGTGCGAAACATCATAGGTCTGAATTACATACGCGAATTTCATTACCAGTGAGTAGTACCATAATTTGTGAAATACCGCGAGTCTACGCTATTATTCATTAGTACTGCACCATGACAAATACCTAGTTCTACTTTCCTAGTGATAATTCCAATTATGAGGGGCCGATGACTTGGATTTTGGACATCTTTAGACTGCAAGCATAATCGATTCAGTACTGTGCTTTAGAAGCAGTCCCTTGGTCAGTAATATTATTGTTTTACGTCAGTTTCTGTGAACATAAGGCACTGTGGGTCGGATCCACTAATTGTTTTAAATTAATATCCATCCATTCATTCTTTGTCCTCACGTTTGGAATTCTGGTCAGTGGAGGATTTTGGACTTTTACTTTGTCATTATATTTCGTCTCTTCGTACCAGTAGGGGCCAATGACCTAGATGTTAGGCCCCTTTAAACAACAAGCATCATAATCATCATCATCAAAATTTGAAAAAAAGCTCTTGTTAATATTACCTCTTAACATAAACATGATTTCTAAAGAATATGATACTGACAGATAATACATACCATGCTCCCTCTGCGAAGTACTTCATAGAATCGATAACCTCCTCCTTTATCTTGTCTGAACCCTGGAACTGAGTAAGAAATTCATAAGTTTGAAACAAAAATATATTTCTTAATCATGCCAATTATGTTGCACATTATACATAAATAACTTCTAGGATCAAGTATGGAATGTCTTCATTTCTGTTGTTGGTAGACAAAAATTATTTCAAATGTCTACATTAATAAGAATATGCCTCAAGGAATGATACATACATACATACAGCCACATCATCCATCCATATTTTCATTATAAAATGTTACCCCTGTCGGCATTCAGTCTGCTAGCCTCTGCGAATTAACTATGAGCCTCAACAGTCTTCAATATACAACCAAATCTTTTGCCTTAAAAATAAAATCATTAAAAGCTGAGTCTATTATTGTCTGTTTGGTCTCACACTACTTCTCATACCCTCCATTCTACAGTCCATTATTCTTCTAGGTAACTACCTTTCCACATGTGCCTCAAACAGCTTCATCCATTGTGTTCAGGACCTCCTGTCTGTTTCTACCAGCAATTATTCTTGGCTAATTTCACATCCATTACTTCTAACATATGAATAAAATATCTTAACTCAACCCAGCTTACACTCCCATACTGTAGTCTTTAAAAAAACAGACCAATGTAAAGACAGTTTTGTTCAAGAGTTGACTATTTCCTTACAGAATAGCACTGATAGCCACTGTGAGTTTTCTGCATTAGCTATGGAGTCAACTTCACTTAGCATACTACCATATGATCTACCGGGCCATGTTTGTCTCCCCTACCCAACATTCAATCCTCTTTTATTTCTTCCAACTGACAACTACAGTATTGGAAATGATAATTTCTGTATCATACTTGCTACAACTCTAGACTGCAGGCTTCCAGCACACTCTGTCATTAACAGCAAGTCACTCACATAAACCAAACCACTTACTGCATTTTTACCCAATTAAATTCCTCCCAGACACTTTATATTTTTAAGCAAATGAAAGTATGAAAGAGAGAGACAATCTGCAAGTAATTCTGGATGACGGGATCTAATCTGGGGAGGAAAACAATTCTTTTTAACTCATTTGCATGTACCAAGTTACAATAGGAAACAAGTGTCTGCTACTCCATTCCTTTGGTAGCCAATCATCACAAGCAAAGCACGAAGTGCCTGCCCCCTGGAGTGATAAGCTGATGCCCTATGGTATAAGCTAGATGAGCTGGTTTGGACACCCTGAATGTGAAATGTAAGATACTGACAATGAAGTACATATAATCTATCAGTGATTGTCGACACTTATTACAATCTTTTATTAGCTGAACGCCGTACATGATTAGAGAACCCATATATTCTCTTCTTCAGTGGCTTATAATTTATCAAACATTCCCAGGACTTGTTAACATCACTATTTACTCTTGCTTTACAAATAAATTACAAATTATTTGTCATTCTAAATAAAACATAAGCTAAATAAAATAAACTGTAAGTTATGAGTTTCAATATGGTCCCTCTTGACAAATGATCACTATCAAAGGGTAGAGAAGGTTCCACCTATTCAATACCATAAGCTTGTATACTGTCTTATAAAACTGGGAGTAGTTTCGACACCATATATATTGGGTGATTTGGGGAAAGGGAGGAAAGGAAGTACAAAGGAGACTGGACATTTGGAATGAAAATCTGAACGAGTTTGGAATGGTAATTAGTAAAAAGAAAACTGTAGTCATGCACTGTGGAAAAGACAAAAAGAGAAGCCAAGTGAACATAGACGGAGAACGGTTAGAGAATGTAGAACAGTTTACATATCTGGGTAGCATTATTAATGGAAGTAATTAAATCAACCTTGAAATTAATAACAGACTAAGTAAAGGTACAACATTTTGTCATCAAGTCAGAGAGCTTTTATGGGATGACAAAGTACCCAAGATAACAAAATTAACATTATATAAACAGTATTTCATACCAATTGTAACCTATGGACTAGAAACGCTGGTAACTAATAACAGACAAGATAGTAAGATCCAAGCAGTAGAAATGAAAATTTTAAGAACATTGGTTAAAAAGACAAGACAAAGAATTCAAAATATTAAAATCAGAGAAGAGCTAAATATAGAACCGTTAGTACAGAACATACAGAAAGCAAGACTGAGACGGTTCGGACATGTACAAAGAATGGGAAAGGAATGGGTAGCAAGAAGATAATTATAAAGGGACATTAAGGGAAAGAGGCCAGTTGGAAGACCAAGAAGGTGGAGGGATCAGATTTGGAAGGACATTAGAGAAGCTGGATTGGATGTGGCGGAAGTAATGGGCAGGCAAGGTGGAAGGACAGAAAGGAGCGGAGGAGGCTTGTTAACCACACCCAGGTGACTGAAGAGGGACATTGATGATGATGATGATGATGATGATGATATATTGGGTATCTTCAGCCACGCTACAATTGGAGAACATACGTACACATATAACCAAAAATGAATTAAACACTTTGGTATGCCACAATTTACAATCTTAATTTAAAAGTGTTTAATTTATTATAGGTTATATGTGTGCATATGTCTTCCAATTGTAGCACGGCTAAAGATGATCCAATATATATGGGTCGAAACTAGTCCGTTTTACAAGACAATATACAAGCTTATAGTATTGAATAGGTGGACCCTTCTCTACCCTTTGATAGTAAATAAACTAAGTCTAAGAAATAAAATTATTCTACGTCAACTTAAATAAAAATTATTGGAAGTTATTTTGTAGTCTAGTATTCCAATATTCAGTCTCAATGAAATAACAAATATATCAAATATCTATTTATTCAAAATATTTTGTCTAAAAAGAAATGGTCTTATTAAATTGTAAATGTGTCTGTAAATATTTATATCTGCAACTCCTATTGCACATTCCCCTATTCCATTTCTTTGAGGACTTTTATAAACTTTCACTCTAAGACAAAAGGAAGAACACACTTATTATTTGATTCTAGATAACTGAAACTCAATGATGATGATACATTATGAATGGCTTACTGAGATGTTGTCTCCTATGTAAAACTATATTTGACCTTGATGTCTGATAGTAACTCATGGGAGTAATGAGAGTCAGTTGAACTTAAACCTTGTTATAGTTTATATTTTATTTAGAATGACAAATAATTTTTCATTCATTTGTAAGGCTAGAGAAAATAGTGATGTTAACAAGTCCTGGGACTGCTTGGTAGATTATAAAATGCTGAAGAAGAAAACATATGCAGAGGTGCCAACCTTTGAAGTGAGTTTCCTTTTTTTTTTCTATTGGCTTTATGTCGCACCGGCACAGATATGTCTTACAGCGACGATGGGACAGGAAAGGAAGCAGCCATGGCCTTAATTAAGGTACAGCCCCAGCATTTGCCTGGTGTGAAAATGGGAAACCACGGAAAACCCTCTATCTCCCGAAGGGTTCGAATCCCACTGTCGGCAGCCCTGAAGATGGTTTTCCGTGGTTTCCGATTTTCACACCAGGCAAATGCTGGGGCTGTACCTTAATTAAGGCCAAGGCCACTTCCTTCCATTTCCTAGCCCTTTCCTATCCCATCGTCGCCATAAGACCTATCTGTGTCGGTGCGACGTAAAGCCAATAGCAAAAAAAAAGGGAAACCACGGAAAACCATCTTCAGAGCTGCCGACAGTGGGGTTAGAACCCACTATCTCCCAAATACTGGATACTGGCCGCACTCTAGCGACTGCAGCTATCGAGCTCGGTAAAAGTGGGTTTTCAGTAATTCCCTCCACCTCAGAACATTTTCGAGTAAAATTCAATGTATACTCCTACCTTCTCGATAATGACACCCCTCTTTCCCTTACAACAGCAATACATTCTAAATTATTTCATATTACACAATAAAATTTTCACATTATTACCAGTTAGTTCTGTCATAAAATATTCTTTGTAGCTTGTTTTCCACCCAGCAGCTGCTTTGCAGTGTAGATTTTATTGAAGTATCCTTCGACCTGTGATGGCATTTTCACCTTCTGAACCATAAGTGATTCCACTGCAGATTTGCTAGGCCGGAATTCTCTGATTTTTGCTATCAACACTGAAAACTCTTTCTGTGGGAGAGGTACTGTCAGGTAGACTTAATACTGCAAATAAAATATTACTTAAGGTTTCATAGTGGAGAAAAGCAGAGTAGAGCGCCTTCATTCACAATTAATCTTATAACGTTCACGGGTAGCAAAAGGAAGTGGCAATTGACGTATTGTTTTCAACTTACAAGCGGTGAAACGAGGAGTGAAGCAGTAATCCTCGAAAGGATTCATTTCCCTGCTTTCCTTTTTTCCCCATAAAAATTATATTTTCATGATATTGTTGAGTTTTCATAATATTCCCCTTTGATCGTACTGCCGTAAACGTGGGGTGAAGTCTGTAATAATTATGGATAATTCATCATAGTTAGCACTTCTGCATATGGGTTCTTGAAACAAGTAAGATGTTTAGCTAATAAAAGATTGTAGTAGTATTGTCTAGGTGGATTTCAAGTTTGAAGTTATCGCTGATAGGTTAGTCTGAAGTCAATACGGATCCAAATAAATCAAACCATTATGGTTAGAATAATAAACAAGTCACTCTCCTCATTTTATGAGGTATGACTGTCCTTTTATCCTACCTGTTCATTTGATAAAGGCTCAGTCTTCACGATTGCGAGTGGATCCTCAAATTCATGATGTGACTCCTTACTTTCTAGCATGAGGGTATACTTCTCATCCACCTACCATAAACAGAATAATAAACATTTTTAATAAACAGATATCTGGTGGCTGAAAGAAAGGATGAAAGGTTGTAACACTAGTTTTACAATTGCTAAATAGATATTTCCAGTTGTCTCAATTTCTAACTCAATTCCTCCTTTGCAGTCATGCACAATGGACGATGGCATCTCTCATCTGCTGCCTGTCTTTTTCAAGTATTTCCGCTTCATTTAAGGATAAGCCAACAAGTTTAATCAATCTCAGCTCATGACCTCCAATTGCTATACACAAGTTCTATAGTTGTTTCATTTCACTGACAACAGTACCAACCTCAAGATGACAAAACTCCAAAGCACAAAATAGAACTGAGAATGTCTAACCAGGCAATTTGAGACAATATACCATCTGCCTGTACAGTATTTTATAATGCCATTTCTACATGTGTGTGCGAAAACCTAAATTGTGGGGCATGTCAGTGCTTCAAAAATCTGACTCTCAAAGGATTACAAGGTTACAGATTCAGACAAAAAAATATCTAATTATGAGAATTTCTTGATTTTAACTGCCCTATACAGTTCTTTTACTTTGCGCATCCTGTTTAATAACTCCTTTTTTGTGACAGAAAGTGAACGTCATTAATAAAACTTAATGAATCTAGGTGCAGTAATAGTTTTATCAATCTTAACCTAAAAATTGCCGTGCGACTAACCAGCATCAAGTAGTATCAAACATTAATAATTAAACTGTGCACTCAATTTTTGTGACAGAAAGTGAACATCAAGTCCAGGATTAGTCAATGACCACAGCAAAGGTTAGAGGTCTTGAAGTTGGAGAACTGTAGATGATAGGCAGTCTTCACCCATGCTTTACTCCAGAGAAGTCCATTTCCGGAAAGAAGCATCTGGAAGGACCAATGATAAAAATGTTAAGTGACAAGAACAGATCTATCCTGGTGCCAAAAATAGTTTGATTGTACAGTTCTGAATTTTCAATGCTTCTGCTGGGACAAGAAATTTTAAACTTAAAAAAAAATTATTTCCTCTTCTAGTGAGGCAACTAGCTTTGGACACTGCTGATCATTCCAGGTATCGTAGTCTCATTAGCTGCACAGAATAGAGACAGTCAATTGTACTAAAAACTGCCTCAAATTCTCATACCAAATACATGGAGTCTCCCAAGACCTCTCTTCCCTTCAACCTTTCCTGGTATAATGATTCGCCTCACGATATGACCAAAACAGGAGTTTCTTGATATTAACAGCACTACACAGTTCTTTTACTTTGCACATCTTGATCAATAACTGCTTGCTTAACATTCTGCCCACCCAACTGATACAAAACATGCAAAAGTGCACCCATATTTCAAATGCTTTTAGTCTCTGTATGGTGGTTTTCTTCAATGTCCTGGACTAGACTCTGTACAACATGATGGAGAATACATAGCACCTTGCAATTCCAACCTGAGCAGGTCCCCGAATGCAGGCTGAACATATTTGGGGAAAGACTATAGACATGCCTCACGCTTTGCTTGACTGGGACTTTATTTGTGAGTCAGTGTCCCATTGAAACAAAGGCCTTTTGTTACCAATAGGTTTATAATTATGTGGTTATTTTTGTAATCCGTACCTTGCTCTTTTAGCATGGTCATTATTTTCTCTTGTCAGACTCTGTCAAACACCTTTTCAAAGTCAACAAAGCAGGTCGAGAGTGCAATTTGTGTTGAAAAGTTAGAATGTAGGCTGAACAGATTTCGGGAAAGACTATAGTCATGTCTCACGATTTGCTCGATTGGGACTTCATTGGGATTGGGATACTGACACACAAATAAATTCCCATTTGAGCAAAGTGCAAGGCATGACTATAGTCTTTCCCCAAATCTGTTCAGCCTGCATTTGGAGACCTGCTCAGGTTCGAATTGCAAGATGCTATGTGTTTTCCATCATTTTGTACAGAGTCTAGTCCAGGACAATGAAGAAAACCACCATGCAGAGACTAACCTATAAGTGTGAATGGCTGTTTTAATTAATAAAAATTAATATATCTAGATGCAGTAGTAGCTTCACCGATCTTAACCTATAACTTGTCTTGCAACTAAATTAAATACTTTTAAAGAATTATTGTTATAAACTATCAATACAGAAATGAATATGAAATTTGGTATTTGTAATGAGATGCGTATTCCATTTTCCACACCAGAAATTTCTTACAGTGCACAAACATAATGCAAACATGTGAATAAGTGTAAATAGCTGTTTTAATTAATAAAAATTAATATATCTAGATGCAGTAATAGTTTCAACAATCTTAACCTAAAACTTGCCTTGCGACTAACCAGCATGCAAATAGTAGTATCAAACATTAATAAGGTACAATATGAAAGAGCCCAAAGATGTTGTAGAGTAGATGTATACGAATGATGTATTTCATTACATGCAATAAATTTTGCCTTCAGTTCCCTATTGACTTAAATACATGATGTATTTTAGTTTGTTTGTTTGTTTGCTGGCTTACACAGTCAATACCAAAAATCACAAGTGCCAAATTTACAAAGTCAATAATCAGGTCTTTTTGTGGCATACCCCAACGTGTTATGACACATCATTGATGGCATAAATTTGAAGAATTTTTAATATATTATACTACTCAATTATGAATTTCTCTTATTAAATATTTATTTATAAATACTGAAATACTGCACGTATCTGAGCTTTAGAACACTTGACTCTCCATTGTAACTGCCTTAGGCCTCTTCATAAATTTCTGAACTAGATTTATGCTCAAAGCACTGGCCTTGTTAAATGGGTTATAAGGTTTAATTTTTTCTGGAATTAGTTTTCTAGAAGTTTCGATCTGAATTGAGTTTTTGTCCTTGCAAATATGCTAAAAAATAGTCTCACAGTCGGCACTGATATGTGGAAATGATAAAATAAACAGCATGATGTTAGAGATTCTGTCATTTAAGAATACCACCAACTGATTGTGTTTGTTTTGCCAGTGCCCACTGAACATCAATTCTCTCCAGCTACTTAAAGAATGAGGAAAAATCTAGGATTTTCAACAAATACTGGAATACTAAATCCATTCTCAAAATTGGGAGATTTTCTCCGATCAAGAAAGAGGGAAGAAGGACAAAAATAGGAAGTCTCCTGTTTCAATCGGGGATGTTAACACGCCTCAAAAATATATTGAAACATATATTCCTTAATAAAGAATAAGAATAATATGTTAACATATAAACTGTATTTCCAAAAAGTAAATATGACAAACAGCCCAAAACCTTGGTTTGTAAGTGTAATAATAAATGTAATTCATGAAATATTGTACAACACTATATTTTTTCTTATAGCCATATTATAGTTTGTTCTGTTATATATTCCCTAATCTACATCATACTTATTTTGCATGATTCATGCTAATAATAATAATAATAATAATAGTATCATGCACAAACTAATTCATGTTTGCTGCTCTTCAGTAGAGCAAGTAGTACCTGCTCCCTACATCAATGAACCAATGACCCATGGTGTAAGCTAGACAAACTATTTAATCAGGCACCCTGAATGTGAAACATAAGATAGTGATAATAAAGAAAAAGTCAATCTCCCTACTTTATGAAATGACAGTCCTTTTATCCTACCTGTTCACCTGATAAAGGTTCTCTCTTGATGAGGACTGTGACTGGATCTTCAACTGCATGTCCTAACTCGTTGCTTGCTGACATGACACTGTCTTCCTGATCCCCCTAACATAAACAGAATAATAACCATTCTTAATTAAGAGAACATGGTGGCTGAAAGAAGGGATATAAGGATATAACACCAAGATTTCCAACTAACAACTAGACAATACCAGTCTCTCAATCTCTATCTCAATTCCTCCCTTGCAGTCATGCACATTGGGTGACAATATCTCTCAACTACTGTCGCTCTTTTGCAAAGGTTTCTGCTTCATTTAAAGGCAAGTTTAAGGTCATTGGTGAACATCGCCACCAGGTTTTCTGTGATCAGCCTCTGGTCCATCTGGCTTGCAGAGGAACTCAGAATATGACTACACAAGGTATGCGATGTTGGTGCACACATAAAACATGCACACTGAGTGAGGATACCTCTCCACTGCTGTTGTTTTTTTGCAAGGGTTTTTTCCCCATCCAGAGATTGGCCAACAAGTTTGACATCATTGGTGAACATTCTTCACAAGATTCACTATCTGCAAAAAGCAAAGGCAATGAAAAATATTTATCTTCCTGATGATACCTGCCAATGTCTTCCAAAGATTTGCTCACACAGATGGCAGTTGTAGGCAGGTGCAATTTAATGCTAAGAAAGAAGGAAATCACAATCTATGAAACACAGTTGCAGCCTTTGCAGTATAAGCATGAACTTTGTTCTTTGTCACTATCATCCATTACAATGCTGCCCAAGCAAGGGAATTGATGGTACATCCACAGCCAAGTAGTTCCAAAACTGATATTAATTTGTATGTCCCCAGCTTCAATCTTCATGAGTTTTGTTTTACCAGGGCTGAATCATACACTAGTCATTTTGGGAAAGGGCCTGTGGTGATCTTTCAGAGCCAGCTTTCAGAGCCATTTGTGAATTCCAGGAGACTGTCAATCAACCTTCCTTTGTCCAACTGATGCCCTCACTACCATATAATATGGTCTGCCCCATTACAAAGTATAAAGCGATGTTAAATAATACTGTGAGAGAATGCATCCAGGACAGCTGAGTCATAATTTTTAAAAAGGCTGTATGTCTAACATTAGTCTCATGCAACAGGAGGAATGATGATGTTCCTAATGATGGTGATTTAATTATTTTCTGTACTCCATCATGTATCACTCATACTGGTACTTAAAGGTAAACAGTGTAATGTATGGCACAAATTCATTTTTTAAAAAATATTTTCAAGTTCCCTTTTTTCATTCTGGATAATGCAATGCAAGATACTGATGGCAAGTTACTCCAGTATAAATATTTTCAATGATTTCTTATTTTAGCAAATTTATTGATCATTGCTACATTAACTCATTGTCAGATGTTGGCGTGTAAACATGCTCACCACTCTTCCTTGGTGTTCATGTGTTTCAGCACTCCCTTCTCACATATTAAAAACTAAAACTATTTAAAACAGTACGGTATGTGTTTGGTCCACCTTGCCAATACACTTTTTATAAATGAAAATTATTTATTCATACATGTTTCAGGAACATAGTACATTCCCTTCATTAGTGAAGTCCAATCAAAGAATTAAAACCATATAACACTATCTTTTGAAAATCAAAATCCACAGCCTGTTTCCAGTCATTTGACCAGGTCAGGTATGGAATGAACGAAGCCCCATCTAGTGGTGAGGATAGGAAATGTGCCAGCTGCAAAACCTGTTGCACTCCTCTGAAGCAATGATAAATCACTGACAAATAAAATGTTAATGGAGAATGTTGCTGGAGTGAAAGATGACAGGGAAAACTGGAGTACCTGGAGAAAAACCTGCCCTGCCTCCGCTTTGTCTGGCACAAATCTCATGTGGAGTGACCGGGATTTGAACTACAGTATCCAGAGTTGAGAAGCCAGCGCGCTGCCGCCTGAGCCAAAATTTAAAGAAGTATTATATCATAATTCACCATATCAATGAACAAACAAACATTAGTAAAATATTATGAAAATTTATGATTACATAAAATTTTAATATTTTGATGACGATGAATGAGAATTTCTACATAAATTTTTCAAGTTTTATCTTTTCTTCATTTTTTCTTTCTTTTCTTCCTTAAATGATTAAATGTTCCATCTGTACTTCTTTCATTTAAACTTGATTCAAAGTGATTTTTTGAGCAAGATAAATTTCTAAACTTTCTAAAACATTCATGAATTTTCCTTTTCGGCCAAATGTATTAATTCCATGTCATTAGTAATGTCTGTAAATTTATGATTCTTTTCAACCACATGCTCTCCTATTGCTGAATATCTTTTTATGTTTGACTGCATTAATATGTCCTTTGTATCTAAAAGCCAAACTTCTTCCAGACTGTCCTATGTATCGCTGCCTACATGTTTGGCATGTCAATTTGTAAATTCCTCACTTATTAAATATACATTTATACTAGCCAACAAGACACTCATTCACAATTTTAAATTTATTTTCTGTGAGGTGCCAACGTTCTAACCTTGACTGTACTTCTGTTAGAACCCTCAAACAAGGGACATTCCAATCAATATGTCACTTTCAGTTCAGTAACAATCTGTTTGGTAAACTTGAAAATGCATTTCAATGAAACTTGTGCAGATGATGAAAAACGCAATGAAATGATGATTTAATTAAATGAGCCTGACAATGTAGTGTAGTGAAGTGATACAAAGTGATTCACTGTGCATTATGTCAGCTTCAAGGACAGTCGGTGATATTCGATTAACAATAATCCCATTTACAGGTTATTCCCAAATAAAAATTGTTACGATTCACAAAACCAACCAATTTTTTACCTCAGAATTTTCCCGGATGATGATTTAGTGAATTCAAATATGAATTCAAATGTGAATGAAATGAACTGCTAACAACACCAGACCCTCTAAATACATAAGTTACCTCCTCATTTGCAAGATCGTACCTACAGGGATCTTACACTAGATAACCAAAATCAATCAAATCAAAATCTCTTTATTTGCAAATGAGGTGTCTACCTCGGTGGCAAATGGTACACTAAAATACATTATTGTCAAGCACTAAATATTAAGTTAACAAGAGAAGAAAATTTTTCCTATAATACAATATTATACAATTTACGCTAACAATGTTTTCTATTAAACACACAGCTCATCCTTAATAAATTTATATTGTTTGCAAAATTCTACTTATAATATATCCTGTCCTACTTACAAATATAGTCAACTGATATACAGTATGTGGAATTACTTCAAATGATACTATACAACTGGTATAACATTAATATTTACATTGCATTTATTTATTTACTTTTTTTTTTTTTTTACCCGTTCTGGATCCTAAGTAGCATAACGACCTGCTGCGTCTTAACCAGAGCCCCTTTTGCCACCACTTTTCAGAGTTCCTGAAGGGCCTTCACAGCTACCGTAGCGGTCCCAGGGCCCTCGAAGTCCCCACTGTACTTCACCCCTACAGGCAGTCCCCTACTTTGGCTGTCCAAACTCCTTAGACCAGGGGATGGAATTAATTTATTCACACACATTTTTTTATATACAATAACCTGCACTGGTCGAATGCCCTCTAACATTTCATTTATTTTCTCTGTTGCTGTTTATTCTCTTCTTGAATATCTGTACAGATTTTGGAAAAGGATCAAACACTACCCCTGGTAAACTGTTCCACTCCTTCACACCCTTCCCAATGAATGAAAATTTACCCCAATCGCTTCTGCTAAAATTCCTTCTAATTTTATATTTGTGGTCAGTCCTGCCGATATAATTATTTTCCAACTGAAGCCTCTCACGGATATCTCCCCATGCTTCTTCTCCAGTATAGGCTCTATATAATCCTGTAAGTCTAGTTTTCTCCCTTCTCTTAGTTAAAGTTTCCCACCCAAGTTCCTTTAACATTTCTGATACACTACTCTTTCTCCTGAAATCCCCTGTTACAAATCTTGCTGCTTTCCTCTGCACACTATCTATTTCTTTTATTAGGTATTCTTGGTGAGGATCCCAAACACTGTTTGCATATTCCAATAATGGATGAACCATACTCAAGTAACTTTTTTCTTTTAATTCTTTGTTGCATCCTTTAAGTAGCCTCATTATGACATGTAATGATCTGCATGCTTTCCCAACAATGTCATCAATATGACCCTTCCAGTGCAAATTACTTTCAAATCTCACACCTAAGTATTTGCACTTGCCATCTTTTGGGATAACTACCTCATCTAAAGTATATTCAAATTCAGTTTTAAAGCTCCTGTTTGTAAAAGTTGTAACAGTTGATTTGCCTCCATTAACCTTCATATTATTTTCTTCAACCCATTGTTGGATACTTTCAAGGTCCCTTTGTAATTCTGAACAATCCTCAATGTTGTTTATTTCTCTATAAACAATTATGTCATCTGCATACAATCTTATTTTTGATGTTATATTGTTCCCTAAATCATTTGCGTATATTAAGAAAAGTAACGGACCGATTATACTACCCTGTGCAATTCCCTTCCAAACTTTCTCTTCCTGAGATACATTATTTCCTACTTTGACTTTCTGAACCCTTGAATTTAGAAATGCTTTTATCCAACGTGTAACCCTTACGTCCAATCCTATTCCCTCCAATTTCTTTAATAATATTCCATGTTCCACTCTATCAAAGGCTTTGGAAAGATCTATGGCTATGCAATCTAACTGACCTCCTGAATCCAACTGATCTGATATGTCCTGCTGAAATCCCACCAGTTGTGCCTCACAAGAAAATTTCTTTCTAAATCCATACTGGCTCCTCATGAACCAATTTTTATCATCACATATCCCTCTGATGTACTTCGATATTAAACTCTCCAGAATTTTACAAACTATACTGGTCAGGCTGATTGGTCTGTAGTTCTCTGGTTTCCTTTTATCACCCTTTCCTTTATAAATTGGTATTATTATAGATTCCTTCCATTCCTATGGTATTACACTATTATTTATGACATAGTCAAAGAGAAATTTTAAATAAGGCACTATGTACCACCCCATTGTCTTTAATACCTCCCCAGTAATTTGATCACTCCCTGCTGCTTTTCCTTGCTGAAGCAGTTGGATTTCTCTGAAAATATCTTCGTTTGTGAATGAGAAGCTTCTTGTTTCCCTCTGTCTCTCTCCCTCTCTATCTTCTGTTTCGGTTTCCAACTCTTGACAATCATCTACTGAATCTCTAAATTCCCTACTAAATAGGTTTGCTTTCTCAGTATCTGTTAAATAGTGTTCACCCCCTTCTCCCACCATTGTAGGAATTTGGATTCCTTTTCCTTTTTGATTCCTGATATATGAATACAGCTTTTTCCATTTCCCTTTGTGGTCATTACCCTCTTGAAGTATGCCATTCATATAATTCTCTTTTGCTTCCTTTTTCACTCTATTCAGTTCCCTCATTAGCTGTTTTCTAGTTTCTCTACTCTCCCTACCCTCTTTGATTTTCCTGTTTACTATTCTACATTTTCTTTTTAATTTTCTTATTTCCCTTGTATAATAAACAGGGTCTGAGGTCATTTTACCCTTCTTAACAGGTACAAATCTCTTCTCTCCTTCCCAAATAATTCCTTTAAATTTAGCCCAAAGTGTATCCACGTTACTCCCTTCACTTATCCAACAACTGAATTGTGAGTTAAGGTAAGTCCCAAATTCATCAACTTTAGTTTTTCTGTACAATTTCTTGTCTTGTGTAACCCTCTTATTAAGCCTTTTTGGTATGAGTCCTACATCCATTATTACAGCCTTATGGTCTCCTATTCCTTCAATTACCTCAGTTTTATCAACAATTTCCCATGGTTTAACCAAGAATACATCTAGTAAGTTATTGAGACGAGTCGGTTCTTGTACTACTTGTGTAAATCCTCCCTCCCAAATTAACTTATTTGCCAGTTTCTGTTCATGGGCTTCACTTGCAGCTCCTTTCCATTCAACTTCAGGCAAATTTAGATCTCCCCCAATTATTACCATATCATTATTATTGTTTTTACAAGTATAATCTATTATTTTTTCAAAGATTTCCATGTCTCTTGCCTCTCTTCCAGGCCTGTATGTTCCTATAATTCCCACCTCCTTCATATTATCACAAACTAATTTTATCCCTAATATTTCATCCCTTTCATCGGTAAACCATTCATGTGAACAGTAAGTTTCCTTCACCAGAATAAACACCCCCTCTCCCTTTTTATCTCCTCGGTCTCTACGATAGACTGTGTACCCTTCTGGAAATACTTCTCTATTACCCACCCCTTCTTTCAACCACGATTCCACTCCTATCACCACATCAGTCTCATAAGATTCCATCAATGTACCGAATTTTAATTGTTTATTTACTACACTTTGACAGTTTACCAAGAGCAATCTCAGACCCCCTTCCTCCCTAAAACTTGACTGTTGCAATTGGGTAACTTGAAATTCCTTACTATCCTGAGTTTCTTTTTCTAGTTGACTGAGCCAGCTTAAAGTATAGCTGGCTCTTTCTACTAGTTTTCCTGGTCAGTATTATAACTCAAGGGAGTTGCCTGTTTTACAGTACATATCTTAAGATTAATAAAATCTAGAACAATATTTCCTATCTTTCGTTTACCTGAATTGTTTAGATGGAGGCCATGTTTTGTATAACAGTATCTCCCAAAGCTGCTGCATTCAATAACCTGAGTATTCCGAAAATGTTTACAAATTTTAACAATATCTGTATTGACCTTGTCCACTTCAATGTTCACACACGAATCTCTACTCAAATCATGCCTGTGGGGCACGTTCACTACAAAAACGTTAGTGTGGGTCAGCTTCCCTAGTGTATGTTTAAGTTGTGATCTTACATTCTTGGCGTCGTCGCGAGCTACGTCGTTCGTCCCACCGATGATAAGCACTGCATCGCCGCTCCCGAAGTTCCTAGTTGCTGCTTCTACGTTTTCCACAACACTGCTGATAGAAGCTCCTGGATATATTTCTCCGGTTGCTGCTATATTCTCGTCGTTAATCACTTCCGCAATTCCCCTTCCTTGGCTATCACCAAACACAGCTACCTTCGCTGATTTAGGCCTAACTGGGTCTTGAATCTGAATTCTAGGCCTAAATTTCAAACTCGGCACGGCAACGGATCGCGATGATTTGGTTTCACGCGCGCGATCACTTTCTTCCAGGATTAAATTATTTAGGGCAGAAAACCTATTTCTAATGTTTATTTCCGGAAATTCAGTTGTAGATTTCTTCTTAGCCGGCCATCCACGAACTACTTGACACCACGTGCTCGAGTTTGTTACTTGTACCGGTATATCACTCGAAGAATGGTCAGTCCCAAATTCTAGCGATCGCAGTCTTTCTTTTAATTCTTGATTTTCAACTTTAAGAGTCTCATTGTCCTTTTTTAGAATGTTTATAATTTCTAATGCACTTTTATATTCCTCATCGACTGTTTTCGGTGCTTCGTCAACGCCGTCCCCAACAACAACATTCCGAACACACTGCTCACAAATCCAGTCAACATTTTCATTAGTGTTTACGTCTCTAGGGCAATTTCCGCACTTATAATGCCACCATCGATCACATGAATCACACAACATTCCATTTTTCACTAATTTTCGACATTTTCCGCACTTTTCGTCACATTTTACGGTTAATTTACTCGGAGAATAAAATACTACGTCGTCATTACCGGGCGCCATTTTGAAAAAAAAAAAACCTGGTCATACACAGGCTGCATTTATGGGAAGAGTGGACAAATGCCTTGATGTTGAAGTATATTGGTTCAATATACCCCTCTCTCATACCCCAAGTGTATGGATAAAAAAGTCTTTAAAGCATTTCCAACAGAGAGAAATTCTTCATTTTGCAGGTAATCAAGCATGAACAGCTGAAAAAACTACTGATCACGTGTGATTATGTGTTTAATACATAAAGTACTATTTTTCAAAATTTGTTTTAAACTTTTCCCCAGCAATGATACACATGATGATACTCATAATCATTATAAATAATAGCATACAAGATGTCTTATCATCACAATGAAGAGGAACAACATTTCCTCTTACTCCTCTCGCAATGATGGGAATCCTATTCATAAGAAAATGAGAATTAAAGACATGGCTGTCATCGGAATTTGAACATGAACTGTGTTCCCTTACAATTGCCAATGGAGAGAAGTGTATCCTAGCAACTAATTCTTCAGTTTATGACATGAATCTGAAATAGAAAAATAAATTTTCTTACTTGTAACATTCATAATGTAATATGAAGAGATCATATTCAACAACACTTTTTCAAATAAAATAATGTTATTTGCTTTACGTCCCATTAACTACTTTTATGTGTTTCAGAGACGCCGAGGTGCCAGAATATAGTCTCGGAGGAGTTCTACAACACGAGGCTGACGTATTTAAGCACCTTCAAATACCACCAGACTGAGCCAGGATCGAACCTGCCAAGTTGGGGTCGTAAAGCCAGCACCTCAACCGTTTGAGTCACTCAGCCTGGCTATTCAAACAAAATAATCACATGTCAATGGGTTAAAAGAGGGTTTAGTCCTACAGTTGTTTAAAGGATAGTGTTTGTATGCAGCTTGAAGATTTAAGCTTTAAAGGGTCCACCAGGGTACAGATTCCCTACACCACCAATACCCAAAGCAGTGGTTGCTTCATTGAAAACCAGTAACTTCAAGACATTTGACCAAAAACTGATGCTAGACATTTAGAGAAATTTTAAAGATGCATTTGAACTCAGATTAGTCCCAAAATGACAAGTTTGACACTGAAATCTACTGTAAGCAACTGGAATGGGTTTAGGAAGTTTTCATGTGATATTACTGTAATTTAATCAAAAGAACTCAGTACTGCACCAAGATATACACACTGAGCAAGATAGATCCAAAAGAAAATCCTTGCAAATGTAATCTCATCCAATGTACCCTCCAGATATCGTACCTTATGGTTGGATTATTCCTGTTTGTGGCATCATTTCTCCCATCTCCTTGTGGAAGATAGGTTGATAATCAAAGACCTCAGAAACACCTGTGCAAAATTCATCATCTCTAAATTCAACAATGAAATTACTGACAGTTTCAGATGCTGTAACAGGAATGGGCTAAGCTCATTAAAAATGATGGCCTTTATTATTTTAAAATATTATTTTGACAAGACATCAAGAGTTTTACAACTTTGGTGTCCCAGCAAGGTTATAACGTCAGAGGTAAGTCGCACACTCATTTATTTACTCGCAGCTTATGTTACTGGTTGAGGTTTAGATAATCGTGAACTATTACTTCCTCAGTTTTCACACAGTCGATAATAGAACTGATGGAAACATGCGACTGCTAAATGTTTAAGGAAATTACAATCCCCTATTTGAATAAATAGATTAGTTGGCCATCAAAATCCGGTCGTAGAAACTTGCTATGAAGATTCACCATACTTCATACCTGATCCCGTAGAGAAACTGATTTTTTGTTAGTTGCTGTACGTCACACCAACACAGATAGGTCTTATGGCAACGAAGGTGTAGGAATGGGAAGGAACCTATGATGGCCTTAATTAAGGTATAGCCCCAGAGAGAGAGAGAGAGAGAGAGAGAGATAGAGAGAGAACAGCAGCATTTGCCTGGTGTAAAAACGGGAACCCACGGAAAAACATCTTCAGAGCTGCCGACAGTGGGGTTCGAACCCACTATCTCCCGAATGCAAGCTCACAGCTGTGCGCCCCTGACCGTACGGTCCCGTAGAGAAATGGGACAATGGTTGGAGACATAGTTGACCCTCAAAGTAATGAAAACGTGAGTGTAAAATGCAAACTTTGTTTGGGAGCAATCTCTCTGAAATTTTCAAGGAATCACGTTTAGTCTCACTTAGTGATGATAGCCACTTAATGTCTCTACGTTAAATAAATACCCACTCAGAAAGAAGTATTTATACTTTTCCCTGCAAACTTCAGTATCATTTCAGCCCCCTGTGAAACAAAATCATTGATTTCCTACGACTGGCGTTCTGTAAAATAATTGCGATGGTAACTATAATTTTACTGATTACTTGTTAAAAAAGTAATTTGTAATTGTAACTGAGTAAAATATTTCTCAGGTTACTGAAATTCAACTCTTTTACAATAATATAAACGTAATAAAAAGAATGAAAATTCATATCAGCAGACTAAAAATGTATGGAATAGGATAAATAAATATTTATACCGTATGATCTTGCATAATTAACACCCATGCATGATTTAAGCATCCCAATATTTTGGGGTCCAAAGTGGAGAAAAAGAAATGTTCACGTATTTGACACATCCACTTCTTCGAACATCCATCACACAGCTCCGGATGCGTTTTGAAACAAAGATGTCAACTACTCAAGTAGCAGCCTTCCTATTGCGAAAGCGGGCATTCCAAATACAGGGCAACGTGCTGTTATTAGCCGGCAGGAGATCCCACTACACTAGTTCAGTGAGAGAATCAGCCTAGAAGTGACTAGTGATGCTCTATTCCAGTCTGATACAAACGTATTTTACAATCGTTTTGGGTACGGGACATTCTGTCATCTCAAAATTGTTTGATAGTTCACAGTGAGCAAGTATTTGAGCAATACTGCATCATACAAACTTGCGGTGATCAGTTACGTCGAAACATACGGGAACAGGGCAGCGAGCCGCAAGTATTCAGTGTCCGAGTGCAACGTGCGCTACCGTGGTAACAAAGAAGTGCACTTCACGTGATCAACAAGTCTTGTAAAGCATTTTGCAGACCAAAAAATGGCAAGTTTCCACAAGTAGAGGAGGATCTGCTTAGATATATGATTTCGTTATGCAACATTGGATAAGCTGTTTCTCACAAAATGTTCTTATTTGAATAATGAGAAATAGCCACTGCACATGGAATCAGTATCTCGGATTTGAAGGTTAGCCGAGCTTGATTAATTTTATGGACTTTCCCTTCGACGAAGAACAACATTATGCCAAAAAATAACAAACGATTTCAACCATTTTCATAGCTTTGTGATTGGAATAGTACTCTATGATATTAGACAAACTCGACACAATAGACCCCCACATAAAATTGACCATAGAAACTGAAAACAATCCCACTCTGAACTATTTGGACATAACAATAACCATACATGAAGACCACATTTCTTACAAAATATTTAGAAAATCGATGCACACCTCAAACACAATTAAAATAGATTCCGTTCACCCCAGCACACAAAAAAGAACAGCTTACTACAGCATGATACACAGAGCATTTAATACACTGTTAACAAAAGATTTAAATAAAGAATTACAACTATTTCATGACATAGCTAAAGACAATGGATACAAGAAAGAAATGGATAACAAAATCATTCACAAAATGAAATCCCAACCCAAAATCAAATTAACAAAAATAGACAAACCCAAGACAGATTATGCACTATTCACCTTCAATAATATACATGTATACCCCAACTAACATTTTAAAAAAACATAACTTAAGAATAGCATTTAAAACTACACACAACAGTACCAATATCATACACATCAGGACAATCAACAGCAACAATAAATACAACCACTCAGGGGTATACCATATTAAATGCAATAACTGTGAGACATGCTACATCGGATGCACCGGCAGGAACTTTCTAACCCGATATAATGAACACATAAACACTGTAAAAAACACAATCATTTTTCCTCAATAGGCCAACATATTGAAGACTATAAACACACATTCACGAACATCGAGAACAACATGCAAATCCCAAACATAAACCCCAAAGAAACCCTCCTCAACATAACAGAAGAATTTTACATTTCTCTAGATCAGTATACCAATCCAAATTTCAACATAAATGATATTACAGAAAAAACTAACATCATCTTCCATACAGTCATCCCCGCTCTAAAAAATGGTTACCTTAAGATAATCAACAAACAAAACATGACACGTGACAGGGAAACATGAAATGACACACCTAGCTCCACCCTTACCCCACAACAGGAACTCTCCCTACCCCTCCTTCCCTTCCCCTCACAGCAGCTAGTAGGAGCCCAAAACGAACACGAAGAAGTACACAACGAGCTCACATATCAAACAGAACTCACCCACACCAATAACAGTAAGTACATATTCAAATTAGCATACACAATCATCAGACATTCCTCCAGCATAAAATATCACTCACAGCTCAATCTTATCTTCCACAGATAATAACATCACTGCACAGCTACAGATGGGAAAGGAGCCACCACTTTGAATCCAATGCCACTCAAATTTTACGAATGTCACAGGACAATATGATTCAATTTTAACATAAAACAACAAGATTCAACACACAGAAGAGCTGAATATACATATTTTATCCTAATTGTATCCATACGCCTGGCACTCTTTTTTTAAACTTGAAAGTGTTTTATCTATGTATATAGATGAAGACAAAATCTTTTATACATATAATGTGTTAATTTTACAAGCAAATCATATCATTCAAGCTCCAAAAACATTAACCAAGTGTATAACTATGAAAAGACTTGAACACAGAAGTCAACCGATGAACTGAATAACACGCAAGAAACGAACGTTCATATGCATGGTGTTCCTACATATATTGTTTTTATCCTATATACTTATAAATTAGTTTTAAGTGGAGATAGTGTTTTATAAACTAATTTTAAGACCTAAAGCATATTATTATAGACATATAAATACATTGTCACACATAGTGATATACAGGCCAGTTCCCGTTTTGACATGCCCCATTTGGAAGTGACCAAATATTTGTTATCATATATCATTCCCCAGGCAATGTAATCTCAATCATAGCTTCATGATCTATATGTGAATGTATTGTTCAGCGGAAGATGACACTATGTAGGGGGTCGAAACCAGCACTGTAGCATAATAAGTGCAATAAATAAGTATTGATAAGGTGGAAGTCCTTTCCTATTTCTAATTGTGATTAAAGCGTAAAGTGAAAGAATATTTGATCTTCTAAATAGGAACCGCAGGTCAGGCACCGATCAGTTTCCATATGCTACAAAGTTGAACAATCGATAAGAAGGGAACATCGAGTGTTATCATAGCGCTACCAGAAGTGAAAAAACACAATGTACTACAATGCCTGCTGTAACAGCTGATGGCAGAAAGCTTGCACCTTACGTTGTTCTAAAACTAGAAACAATGCCTAAAGCAAAATTTCCATGAGTGATCCACGTTCGTATTGAAGAAAAAGGGTGGATGGACACGTCACTTGTATAAGGTTGGATACGAATGGTTTGGGGAAATCTAGCAGGGTCCCTCCTTCGATGCCCAACCCTTCTTATGTTGGACAGTCTTGCTTTTTTGCTGGTATGTCATTGTTACGACATTACATGAACTGTACATTTACTAGTTCATGTTTATTTCACTTCAGATCGTATTGTCAGCTCGTAACGGGAAGAATATTTTTCAGTGTCAGTACTTCAAACCCAAGTGTCTAACTTACCTGATGTACCCTATTTGGCCTTTCAGAAAAATCTCATGCCGGAATTTTACACTAAATGACAATAACCGCAAATGAGTTGAACCAATTGTGTTTATATTATATTTGATGTATCTTTTAAATGTAAATGAATTGTAAATAATATTTAAATATTTGAATTCCTTGAATAATTTATGCACCTGAAGTTTTGCCTGTATATTTTGTCAAAAAAGTGCGTTAATTACCCGAGAAAATATGGTATTATAGTAAAAGTTAAGCCATCAATACAGAATATAACCTGCAATGTAATTCAGCCCAGTTACATTTTTTGTACTCTTCCTATCGCTGATTATCATTAACTTTCAATGTTAAGTTTGAATTTGCAAAGTTATGTATATATTATTTTTTATGATACACAACTCCTAAGTTCAGCAGAAGATGACATTATGTAGGGGGGATTGCTATATCTCTCTATTTGGTGTCAAACATTGGGGTGGGCTGATTTCTCCACATGAATGTGAGGATTTACATGAGACCAGTAGACACAATTGTGGTGGACAGCACCATTAAGTCTGAATTGCACCTTGTCAGACCACACAAATTTCCCTGCAAATTCCTTATCCTCGCGATGTGTTCAAACCATTCACATCATATGACATGTGCTGCCGTAATGCCAGATAAATGGACAGCTGTAATTCAGTCTGCAGTTTTGTGCCATCAGCGTTGTTTATAAGCTGCTGGTGGTCATTTCAAACATATAACATTAGTTTATGTCAGTGATAAAAATTGCACCTGCAAGTCAAATTTCTACCGAGATATGGATTCAAACAGTTGGTACATCTTTTGAACCCCACTGTATAATATACACAAGCAGTTAAATTAAATTAGGGTTCCCATCTGGGAATATAATTTCTGTGGAAAAAAAAAGCTTAAGCCAGACATTTATAGAAATGGACATGCATGTGATTCAAAGGAAGCTTTAAGTGGTGTCTCAGTGACACACTAGCAGCCAGCATATTGGCGAGTGTGGCATCCAGCTGATGAGCCTGGTGTCATGCAGGTGTGAAAAGATTCTAATTTCATGACTGAAAAGCTTCAACAGGCATTAAATTTATAGATATAGGAAAATACTTTTCATTCCCCAGTGAAAAATATTATTTTTAAGAATAAAACAAATTCTTCACCTGTAGAGGCCATTCTTCATTTTCTATCGAGAAAACTGATTCAATTTTAATTGGTCCATGTAGCTGCTCCATGGCTGTTACGAAATCTGGAACAAGACAATAAAAATTAAGTGTGAGAACTCCCAAATCAAAGTACGCCTATCACTATAGATATAAGTAAAAAATTATTGCTTAATGTAACATATGAACTCGTTGACAATGCCCACGGTTCCTAGCCATGCCATAGAATGTGGGGCACAATGAACATGCATGGCTCTACCCTGTGCAAGAGAGCCATATCAGCTTCATTAGATCTGAGCATGTACACTGACTGACAGAGCAAATGCAACACCAAGAAGGAGTGGTCAGAACTTTATGCCAATTGCAGGGTAGACTGACGTCACTGAGGTATGCTCATGATGTGAAATGCGCCGCTGTGCTGCGCACGTAGCGAACGATAAATGGGACACGGCGTTGGCGAATGGCCCACTTCGTACCGTGATTTCTCAGCCGACAGTCATTGTAGAATGTGTTGTCGTGTGCCACAGGACACGTGTATAGCTAAGAATGCCAGGCCGCCATCAACGGAGGCATTTCCAGCAGACAGACGACTTTACGAGGGGTATGGTGATCGGGCTGAGAAGGGCAGGTTGGTCGCTTCGTCAAATCGCAGCCGATACCCATAGGGATGTGTCCATGGTGCAGCGCCTGTGGCGAAGATGGTTGGCGCAGGGACATGTGGCACGTGCGAGGGGTCCAGGCGCAGCCCAAGTGACGTCAGCACGCGAGGATCGGTGCATCCGCCGCCAAGCGGTGGCAGCCCCGCACGCCACGTCAACCGCCATTCTTCAGCATGTGCAAGACACCCTGGCTGTTCCAATATCGACCAGAACAATTTCCTGTCGATTGGTTGAAGGAGGCCTGCACTCCCGGCGTCCGCTCAGAAGACTACCATTGACTCCACAGCATAGACGTGCACGCCTGGCATGGTGCCGGGCTAGAGCGACTTGGATGAGGGAATGGCGGAACGTCGTGTTCTCCAATGAGTCACGCTTCTGTTCTGTCAGTGATAGTCACCGCAGACGAGTG
This sequence comes from Anabrus simplex, assembly GCF_040414725.1. Classification (NCBI taxonomy): domain Eukaryota; kingdom Metazoa; phylum Arthropoda; class Insecta; order Orthoptera; family Tettigoniidae; genus Anabrus; species Anabrus simplex. The sequence continues at coordinate 159,460,930 of NC_090279.1, read as the reverse complement.
TGGCGTCGGCGTGGAGAAAGGTCAAATCCGGCAGTAACTGTGGAGCGCCCTACCGCTAGACAACGCGGCATCATGGTTTGGGGCGCTATTGCGTATGATTCCACGTCACCTCTAGTGCGTATTCAAGGCACGTTAAATGCCCACCGCTACGTGCAGCATGTGCTGCGGCCGGTGGCACTCCCGTACCTTCAGGGGCTGACCAATGCTCTGTTTCAGCAGGATAATGCCCGCCCACACACTGCTCGCATCTCCCAACAGGCTCTACGAGGTGTACAGATGCTTCCGTGGCCAGCGTACTCTCCGGATCTCTCACCAATCAAACACGTGTGGGATCTCATTGGACGCCGTTTGCAAACTCTGCCCCAGCCTCGTACGGACGACCAACTGTGGCAAATGGTTGACAGAGAATGGAGAACCATCCCTCAGGACACCGTCTGCACTCTTATTGACTCTGTACCTTGACGTGTTTCTGCGTGCATCGCCGCTCGCGGTGGTCCTACATCCTACTGAGTCGATGCTGTGCGCATTGTGTAACCTGCATATCGGTTTGAAATAAACATCAATTATTCATCCATGCCGTCTCTGTTTTTTCCCCAACTTTCATCCCTTTCGAACCACTCCTTCTTGGTGTTGCATTTGCTCTGTCAGTCAGTGTATTTTGAGTGTTCTGCCAAGAAATGGCATGATATACAGTATTGTACACCGCTCAGGTGGTTTTTCTCACAAAAGAAAAATGTGTTTGGTTATCTTGCTAATTCATGTCCTATTTTAACACAGTGTGAGACCCCATCAGGCCTTTCACCATCCAACCCAAGGCCAGTAGTAGCAATAGTAATGTCACATGGAAGACAGTTGTTAGAAAGTGGTGATATTTCTGGAATTCTGAACAGAAGCAAGTGTGAAAGCAAAGTTAGGGATATCAGTGTGAAGATCTGTTTAGTGACAGTGATGACAGTGGCTCCAAGAAAAGTAACAGTGGATCAGAAAATTCTGGAAGTGAAGGATCTGATGTTGCATGGCCAGGTTCAAGGAAATAAACTGAAAAGTGAACAGTGGAAATGCAGGGTGGGTGAAGTGGCAAGCCACAAGATTTTTGCTTATTTAACTGATTTGAATGTGAAAAATATCTCATCACTTTGCACATCTGTGATCAGTATTTTTCTACACCATGAAAATCTACTGAAATTTCAAAAAGTCCACAGCTAACATTTATAATTCTTTCATTTCAGAGTTCCCCCTGTGGGTGAGGGCAGTAGAATAACACCCACGGTACCCCCTGCCTGTCGTAAGAGGCGACTAAAAGGGGCCCCAGGGGCTCTGAACTTCGGAGCGTGGGTTGGCAACCATGGGGCCCTTAGCTGAGTCCTGGCATTGCTTCCACTTACTTGTGCCAGGCTCCTCACGTTCATCTATCCTATCCGACCTCCCTTGGTCAACTCTTGTTCTTTTCCGACCCCGACGCTATTAGGTTTGCGAGGGCTAGGGAGTCTTTCATTTTCACGCCCTTCGTGGCCCTTGTCTTCCTTTGGCCGATATCTTCATCTTTCGAAGTGTCGGATCCCTTCCATTTTTTCTCTCTGATTAGTGTTATATAGAGGATGGTTGCCTAGTTGTACTTCCTCTTAAAACAATGATCACTACCACCACCTTTCATTTCAGAAATTAAACTTTGTATGAGAACCTACAAATAGCTGTGACACATAAATTAAGTACTTATTCTGGGCATGTGAAATGTTATATAATTAGTATGCCACTGTGTTAAAGACAACATAAGGGATTCTACTTCATCTTCATGTAACCCTTCCAGCTTGCCAGGTAGGATGGTGTCAAACAGGACCTCTACAGAGTTATTTACTAAGGTATGTCTCAGTTTCCACTGTGATTCTCCACCTCTGTGCTTCAAATCATTCAACAGTGTACCCACTGGTCTCCTTTCTGATAGGGTCCTGTCGATGTATGCATGAGATTTTCTTATGCTAAATACATTTTTCTAATATGCCCAATCCACTGAAGTCGTGCTAATCTCTAACTCTTCGCCAGATATTTCTCAACTCCCCGTTCTCACCCAACATTTTCACTCCTCACATTATCCTGCCGTCTCTTCTACATTTCACTTTACAAGGATTTTATTACTCAAGCATGTACCGGTACTTTATAAAGGTTTCTAGATCATGTATGAGAACAAGAATAAGTTATAGAATGTCCCTATGTTTTCCCTACTATGTTATATCTTCCCCTATTTTGAATTTAGTAGTGGTTATTTTGTTTATGGGCATAAAATACTGGTTGTAAACTCTAAAATAACACCTTATCCTAATCTGAAATAACCTCACCCTAACATGTTAACATGGTTAAGATTAACTCTTCACAGATGGAAACATATATATGCTCTACATTTCGTTTTCTCCAGGCGGAAACATATATGTTCCCTTCGAATTTCGCGGCTTTACTTGACGAGCATGTACACAAATACACTCGTAGATGGCAGAATACAATACAATGTGGTGAATAGGTGGATTAATAATAAAACATACAAGTGTTATTTAATACAAATATTTTCTATACGGACCCAAAAATGAATTTTATCACATGTAATACTAGCGGTAGTAGTCAATAAGTATCATCCCGCATTCCTCTTATTTGAAACTAGTTCTCGGAAAGCCTGGAATAGCAAACAGGAGATTTATTCAATAACTCGTCTCCAACAAAGATATGGTCATGGCATTCCTACATGAAGCCAAACTCATTAAGGATAGCATGAAGTGCCTCAAGTGACAGTCCACCATGACCTTGGAGGACAAGAAAACAAACCGACGATGATGTATGACGGGCCTGTATTAAAGGACCAAGGCAATTACGGTGCAACACAACGGAGACAATACAACAACTATTGGTTTTACAAAAATAATTTAAGAATACCTGAAATCCTCCAGATCACCTATGAAACAGCGCACAATACCCACTTCGCCAGCATAATCTCTGAATACAGCTTTTCCAGAACCACGACCACAGACGGGACTAATTTCTACCAGGAAACCCTAATAAACAACGCTGAAAAGCCATCTGAATCCATCGACGGCCCCAATACATTTGTGGAGGTAGACGAAAGTAAATTTGCCCAAAGAAAATATTACAGGGGGCACTTCGTAGAGGGCCAGCAGGTTTTTGGTGGAGTCGAGAGGGGGTCAGAGTCAAAGACAGAACGGCCCAATCCCTCATCTCCACATTACAACAGTGGATCAAACCCGGCACCACAATAATAAAATCGTACAGCAGCCTGAAGAAACATGGATGTGAGCACCTTACAGTCAACCACTCAATATAATTTGTAGTCAAAGTAACGAGAGCTTACACGAACACTATAGAATCTACATGGCACCATATAAAGGCATACATTTCAAAGTACAACAGAAGAAAAAACCTGTACACCGGCTACCTCGCCACTTAAATGTTTAACAAAAATTGCAAAATAGTTCGAGTGGACAAATACAACAAATTTTTAGAAATAGTCGGGGACATTGAGTGGTGAGGCTGAACAAGGCAGCCAATATTCATCACTCCATTCAATATATCTTCCATGACCCTGATCTCTCAGTGAAGGTTTGTGCAACACGAAAAACACTGCTTGCTTCGTGACAGATGTGATACTGTCATCATGGTGTTGATTATTGTTTAAGAGAAAGTATAACTAGACGAAAACATTTCAATGTCCTCTCAAGCAGGTTGCCAGTGGTGGTGATAATTGTTTTAAGAGGAAGTAAAACTACATGAAAACAATTCAGCCATGTGTCCAGCGCTATGATGGTGGTAATTATTGTTTTAAGAGAAACTACAACTACAATATTTAAAAATTAAGAGGGTTCCTCCTATTCAATACAAAGATATTTATTAATGTGAAAGAATCACATATCATTCAAATGTGGTACTAGTTTCGGCACCAGATATGTGCCATCATCAGCCACAAAGTCAAATCGGGCAAACACAATAAAACCCTAAAACAACTTTATACACACTATAACATCTGCATGGATTAATATGAAATATGACTTTAAAACAACTTTAAAAACACACTATAACATTTGCACAGATGAATATAAAATAAAATATGGTAGATGAAGTTGCATTCCATTTTAAAATCCGTTAAAATGATGACTCCGTTGTTGTATACCCATGGTGGTTTGTCCAGCTTATATATAACTTTAGTTTTCTAAAACTGTTAAATTATGCTGTGAGGTTTATTGTCATATGAAGTTGACACTGTGTGTGTTCTATAGTTTGGTTCCGGAAAATAAACGTAAACATGAACTTGGTAAGATCCAAAGAATTAATTCTCACTTCAATATGGGTTGAGGAACCTGGGGAAGAAATTAGAAGTCGAATTAGGCAAAAGATCGGAAGGAAAGATCAAAAAGAAAAGTCTAGAAAAAACCAGAGAATACTAGAAACGAACTCACTTTGAGCAGCCTGAGTGATCAGCAGACAGAGCTGGACTGATGGATGCAATTATAAGGTTAAGGGGCGAGGCGTAAGGGAGGAGAGGGGAGGGGTAGAGGCGGAGCAACTGTCACAGAGCTAAGGTGGAGCGGAAGGATGTGGTAGTGGGGGTAAATGATGTGGATATGTACTGCGTATAGGCCAACACATTCACGACTCTAATCATAAGTTTACTGATATAGAACATGATTTTGAAATACTTCAAATAGAAAACAAAGGGCCAATTATGAACATCGTCGAAAATTGTTTCATTCATTGCGATCAATATTTCAACCCTAACTATAATTTAAATGAAATTCCCGTGAAAACTAATATTCTTTATGATCTCTTAATTAAATGGCTAAGAAATATTAGACCACCTAAAAACAATTCGATCTTTCAAACCATACGCAGTACATATCCACATCATTTACCCCCACTACCACATCCTTCCGCTCCACCTTAGCTCTGTGACAGTTGCTCCGCCTCTACCCCTCCCCTCTCCTCCCTTACGCCTCGCCCCTTAACCTTATAATTGCATCCATCAGTCCAGCTCTGTCTGCTGATCACTCAGGCTGCTCAAGGTGAGTTCGTTTCTAGTATTCTCTGTTTTTTTCTAGACTTTTCTTTTTGATCTTTCCTTCCGATCTTTTGCCTAATTCGACTTCTAATTTCTTCCCCAGGTTCCTCAACCCATATTGAAGTGAGAATTAATTCTTTGGATCTTACCAAGTTCATGTTTACGTTTATTTTCCGGAACCAAACTATAGAACACACACAGTGTCAACTTCATATGACAATAAACCTCACAGCATAATTTAACAGTTTTAGAAAACTAAAGTTATATATAAGCTGGACAAACCACCATGGGTATACAACAACGGAGTCATCATTTTAACGGATTTTAAAATGGAATGCAACTTCATCTACCATATTTTATTTTATATTCATCTGTGCAAATGTTATAATGTGTTTTTAAAGTTATTTTAAAGTCATATTTCATATTAATCCATGCAGATGTTATAGTGTGTATAAAGTTGTTTTAGGGTTTTATTGTGTTTGCCCGATTTGACTTTGTGGCTGATGATGGCACATATCTGGTGCCGAAACTAGTACCACATTTGAACGATATGTGATTCTTTCACATTAATAAATATCTTTGTATTGAATAGGAGGAACCCTCTTAATTTCTAAATATTGTAATCCCACTTCAATACGGATCATGAAATTTCTAAATATTAATAAAACTACAACTAGACAAACACAATCCCGTCATGTGTCCAGCTCTGTGATGTTGGTCATTATTGTTTTAAGAGGAAGTACAACTAGAAAGAAACAATTCAATATTCTGCCCAGTCTTGGCCCATCGTACCGATTATTGTTTTAAGAGGAAGTACAACTAGCCAAAGCAATGCAATCTCCTGTTCGGTGCTGCACCCATATTAGCAATTATTGTTTTAAGAGGGAGTACAACTATCCAAACACAAAAATTCCAACTTCTGCCCACTCCTGTGCCAACAGATCCTGCCCTTATGGCGAGTACCCATAAATTCATATCATGCCTTAGTGATTGCAGTATACTCCGTATGTATAGTGTTGTTTTCCCATTCGCGACGTGCTCACAAAAAATGTATTTCCAACAACAGTTAGTCAATTAGCAATACTGTCATAACTAACCGAACCTAACCTGTCACTATCAGTAGTTTTTGGCCGATCACAACCCAACCTGTCACTATCAGTAGTTTTCAGTGGATCACAATCTAACCTGTCACTATCAGTGGTTTTCAGTGAATTACAACTGTTTTTGTAAGGGATGATAGAGGTCTGTTGGCTGTTTCGCAGTCCTAACCTGGTGGCTTACGCCCCCAGACCCGCTTTACTTGTCCCCAGACAAATGGTTTTACCACTAGCCGGACCTAACCAAACCAGACCAATGCTTTTCGTACTTGCCGGAAGTACCTCATACTCGTCAAGTTTTGGCCAAGTCACGTCAGTCGCATCATATCGGATCGTTAATGTCTCTTTTACGAACCCGCTAGAAAAGTCTTAAACCAATTTATTGCCTGTAGATCGTGTTACGTCGTCTCAAACAGCCAAATACATCAGACCATTAAATTATACATTTAGCTGTCGCTACACGTCCCTTCGAATTATCCGCCACGATTGGAAACATCAACTTTCTAAACACGTCATACATGACGTCATATAGACGGACGAACAGCAGCAGCGGAGCCCGTGCTCGCCCGTGCCGGCGGATCCTGGACTTACACCCTAAATTAAATGAACAGACAAAGAAGTGCACTCTTTCAACTCAACGAAATGAACTGTAAAACACCCAACTACAGTACTAGCAGTGGAAGATACTAGCAGCTAACAGCGGAACCGTGAAGTACCGAGTCAGCACCGCTGCTCAAACTCGGGATTTTCACACCCAGCGAATATGACATGACAATTTTTCCACATACTATCTAATCCATTTCCTACATACAGAAAATAAGTTTCAGTAAGTTGTTTAAAAACTGCATTAATGCTGAACGTTAGTAAATGTAGCCCTACCCATTTAAAAAAATGTTTTAATACGGAAAGTATCTAAGTTTTGAACATTTATTGTTGAAAATTCACGAGTAAAAGAGCCTCACGTAGGGAAAAATCCCTGCATCTGACACCACTGCTTGTAACTTAAGTTGTTCCTCGACGCATTGTTCATTTTGTTAGTCATAAACAAGCACTACATATCACTCACTACGAACGCAAACCTCGCTAAATAAGGCATTACAGGTGCAGAACTCCGCAAATCAGAATAATGTTTCACAATAAGGCAGAGCCCTAGCGCACTCACTACGCTCGCTGTACACCAAATGTACCACGGTAACTAGACTAGCACTAGTCTAGTTACCGTGGAATGTTCACAGAGGCTCAGCGGCGGATGGTTCATGGGATTGCCGATACGAGCGTCTTTGCGATCTGCGAATTGTCACGAACTGTTACGGAAATGTACAACGAAATGTGACGATAACCCCCCCCCCCCCCATGGCACTACAGCCCTTGAAGGGCCTTGGCCTACCAAGCGACCGCTGCTCAGCCTGAAGGTCTGCAGATTACGAGGTGTCGTGTGGTCAGCATGATGAATCCTCTCGGCCGTTATCTTGGCTTTCTAGACCGGGGCCGCTATCTTATTGTCAGATAGCTCCTCAATTCTAATCACGTAGGCTGAGTGGACCTCGAACGAGCCCTCAGGTGCAGGTAAAAATCCCTGACTTGGCCGGGAATCGAACCCGGGGCCTCCGAGTAAAAGGCAGGCACACTACCCCTACACCGCGAGGCCGGTCGAAATGTGACGATAGGTTACCACTAAATTATTTTTTTTCTGCCGTGCGGGCAGTATGCGCCGCGGCGATAGTTAAGAGCCTTTCGAAGGGAGTGTGGCCTCCGAAGGGGGCCACTGTTCTCATAACAGAGCTTAGCCTGGATTTGCAAAGATAGGTTACAGATACTAAATTATATTACTAAGAGAGCCTTTTGCCGTGTTTTTATTTTTCGCCGGTTCGTAAAGGAAGCCGTGAGTTAGAAATTCTGGGAACGATGTCATGTCAGCGAATGGCTGTGCTCGTAGCTGGCCGGTTATGGTCAATGGCGTGAAATGTTTCATTGAGTTATAAAAGTAAATGTAGGTTTTTGGGCGGGTTAGGTGGGTCCCTGGCATTGGAAATGAACAATCTCCTTCTACAAGGATTTTAAGGTATGATTCATATATATTTCTTCACGATGTAGTGTGTTATATGCTGGAGTGAATACACTAGGATTGCACCCACAATATGCAACTGTTACCACTAATTCAGAAATATTCACAAAATGTCCCAACATAGAACATAAATGTACCATAAAATGATTGTGTAGCAACAAACCATACACATTCAGTAGTTTTGATGTACTTACAGAGTTTACTTTCCGGATGCCTCAATCATAGTGTGTTATAATGCAGTATTCTGCCCATACTGCAAATAATAATAAATTCGCCATAAACCAAGACAAAACTATATATGGTTTTCCGAAAGGTAGGCAGAGTAGCAACTAACGATAAGCTAATCCTAGGAACAAAACAACTGCATGTGGTAAATTCATTTCAGTACCTACGATTAACTCTACAAATATCCGGAACGTCTTACAGAATACACATCTGATAAAAGATCAAATGCGATAAGAGCCATAAATGATTTGAAAAACATTTCGAATCTATCCCTCTGTTTAACGCTAAAATAGTACCTATCGACTAGTTATCACTAACGGTTTGGAATCGATCTGATCTATCACAGACTTTGAGATATAAACAATGTAATTGCGACAGTCAAGTGAGCTGGCTCCCCGCCAAGACAACATGGCCGCCAAGTGTGGATTAGTGATGGGTCGTTCATGAACGAACTGACTCTTTTGAACGATTCATTGGAGAGGGCTGGGTGTTCTTCTTCTTCATGAAATGTTGTGTTGGGCTAGGCGGCAGCGCGTTGGCCTCTCACCGCTAGATACCGTTGCTCAAAACCAGGTCACTCCATGTGAGATTTGTGCTGGACAAAGAAGAGGCGGGACAGGCGTTTCTCCGGGTACTCCGGTTTTCCCTGTCATCTTTCATTCCAGCAACACTCTCCATCCTCATTTCATAGCATTTATCAGTCATTGATATCGCCTTGGGAGAGGCGACCCCATTGTAATAATAGCCTGGTTCATTCATCACATCCCTGACCCGGTCAAAGACTGGAAAACAGGTTGTAGGTTTTCATATATAGATATCTGTATAAATATAAATATAAATATAAATATAAATATAAATATAAATAAATAAACAAATAGGAGCACTGTATTATACACACGACAGAAACACAGGGGGTTTGGATAGACTTGATTAACTCATAGAGCGGTAACGGTATAGTATGCAAGGGATAAGCTTCATAGAGAGGGTAGTAATCAGCTCCAGTAACAAAATAGAAGAAAAACTGAGAATGAAGAAAGAGTCACCACAAAAAAACCTAACCGATCAGGTTATGATACACAAAGGAAGCCAGGAGCATACCGACAAAAAAAATAAAAGAGTAATATGATATCAAGTTATAAAGTGAGATTGGAGTCATCAAGAAAAGTAGTAATTATTGAAATTGCAGTGGGTGTCAGATTATAGAGTAAACAAGAAATACTGGTAGGCAATGAAAATTTGTGCTGGATAAGGTGGTGTAAAAGACGTTGGCGAGCTGAACGATATAAAGGACTTGGAAAAAGATATGATTAGCATCTCCATCGGGGTAACCACATTCACAAAAGGGTTGAGTTGTCAGATGAAAACGATATTTATAAAGCGGAGTAAGGGCATGATTAAATCTTAGACGGATTATAGTAGTTATATATCGTCTAGAGTATTGGTCTGTTAGGAACCACGGTTGTAGGTGAATAAGAGGTTGCAGTTAGTAGTACGATCTGCCTTTGTACTTGGCAGTATCATGCCATTCAGAGTGAGCCTTGTTTTTGACATGTATAAAATAATCAGTGGGGGGAATGGCTATAGTAGAGGCGGGAAGCGGAAGACGTGCTGCTTGCTTTGCATAAGTATCGGCTCGTTTTTTTTTTTTTTTTTTCCAAAAATTCCAATATATGCGCTGGCACCCAGACGAAAGTGAGGTAGGCGTTTGAGTGATCGAGTGTATAAATAAGATGTTTTACGTTATATAGGTACCAATTGTATGAGAAGGAGGTGGAGGAGAGTGATTGTAATACACTCATAGAATCGGTGTAGATGGTTGCTTTTGCATAACTATGTTGTATAACATAAAGGAGAGCTTGGCGTACGGCAAAAAGTTCAGCAGAATACATGGAGAAGTGATTAGGTAATCTAAATTGTTGGGCTAACTGAGGTTGAACAGCAAAAAAGGCCGCTCCAACGCCAGACACTGACTTAGAGCCATCTGTGTATATATCGACAGTACTTGTAAAGGGGGAGACACGTAATTTTTTGTGAAGCTGTGCCTGTGTGCAGTTCTGTTTTATATCGCGGCAATAGTTAGAAGCAGTAGGGAGAATAAGGACGATGAATAAAACATTCATAAGAAAAAGAGTAATACGGCAGTGTAGGCATACGCTAAAGAGAATCTCGATATCCATGTAAAAAACTATATGCATGATATAGTGCCGGCATTTTTTGAAGACGGTGACGGGGAAGAGCGTATAGTTCAAACAATAGTTGTAATTTTGGTATGAGGGGAGTAGCGACGATAGCAAATTTCTTGAAGAAATATTTTGTTGTTAACATAAGTCGACGTATTTTTAGAGGGGGATCGCCAGCTTATACTAAGTAATGCGTTAGTAGGTGTTGTGTGAAGAGCACCGAGACAAATGCGGAGAGCACTGAATTGTAACGAATTTATATGTGCTAAAGTAGTATTAGAAGCCATATTTAGGACATGGGCACCATAGTCCATATAGGAACGGAGAGTGGCCTTATATAAAGAAAGAGCGGTGGTCGGGTCCGCTCTCCAATTTCTGCGTGTAACAATTGTTCAAAAGCGAGTCGACTCCAAAGGCTTTAATATTAGCCGACTTGATGCGTCGCTCTAGCTAGCCCTAGGAGCGCATCGAGGGATCCAGTCGGCCGTGATATTAGTCGATTCTTGTAAGAGCTAGCTCCCTCCTTGCCCGTTCATCTACGAGCCTTCACCATCAACAGCGACTGCACGAAAGAGCTAGCTCGTCACATCGACTCTCGTTCATTTCTAGCCAATACCATGCTTCAGATAATCACGTGACAGACAGATACCAAAGTATTTTTTTATAGACTACCCAGTATAGATGCCTTTGATGGCAGAACCTAGTGTTTACAGTGCACCATGTCTTCTGGTATGAGCTAGAGCAATGTTGTTACTTTCATTGATCTGTCTTTGTCTTATCCTTGGCTTTGACAATATGAAAATGACAGATATGAGCGATGCTAGTAATGCCATTCCTTCTGCAGCCAGTCCCTGCTATGAATGATGTGAAAATGTTGCTCATAGGGTCGGTTGGTGCATGCATTTCAGTGGGCTTTGCAGACTGATATGTAATACCAACTTCTGGCTCGGTGAGGACAGCAACGGGGAAATACCTGACACCTCATTTCCCTAGTACGCCTCTTCAGTGATGCTTAGACCATCTATGACAGCTGATGACAGAGCTGTTAAGGATCCACCCAGCCTTAGGGCTGTAGACTGAACATACATACCCAGTATAGCCCCTTTCTGCACTCAGAGCACCGGTGGTTGTGGTCTGTCTGCCATGTACATTATTTGTGCCATAGTTCTGGCAGCCTGCTGTCTAACGAAACAATAAAACGAAATAAACGACATGTTGCTGAGCAATATGTACCGGTACCAGTTCACTTTCTGTATGCACTCATAATCTATTAAGGTTGTACTGTAGATCCAGTAGGTTAAGAGCAAATAAACCACACCAAATTCGGGTTAACTATCCTAAACTAAGCACGAACAACAGTCACTATCCAGAATACTGAGTATACCACCCGGCAAATAGAAACGGCGTAGTTTTATTCTGTCTGAAATAATTAGAAATACTCTGACAAATTCTCACCTATTTCTTAAATGCGGTCATAGTTATGTATCAACATATTGACAACATAATTTTGTTTTACGGCACCAGTGGATAAAATTACCGTAGTTTTAAATCGAATTAAGAAAAATATAAAATAACTAGTTTTGGCTTTAAAATATAGGCTAAATAACTCATGCCAAAGTTTATACCGCAGTATATATTCAAATAATTATTTATTAACGTATAGTCGTGTAAGGAGTCCGACTCCTTAGCTGAATGGTCAGCGTTGAGGCCTTCGGTGCAGACGGTCCAGGATTCGATTCCCGGCAGAGTCGGGGATTTTAATCTCCTCCGATGAATTCTTCTGGCTTGAGATCTGGATGTTTTTGTTTGTCCGAACACACTCCTCTTCAGATTCAGACAACACTCCACACTGCCAGTCACTACAGAAACACACACAATAGTGATTACATCCCTCCACATAGGTTTAGCGTCAGGAAGGTCATCCGGCCGTAAAACAACGCCAGTCCACATGTGCTAAACTGCTCGCACCCGCGACCCTACAAGTGTGGGAAAAGCGGTAGTAGAAGAAGATTAAGTAGGTAGTGTAATCGTGTAAGGGGTGCCAATATGTCGAACATATACGTCTCCCACGAAGTAATCGTAAAGTAAAAAATTAGAAGAGTGTGTGACACACTGAACGCAAAAAAAGAAAAAATACATTACGTAGTAAGAGATGCTATACATGGTTATATGTACATTTGTGCTGATGGTATTTTCCGTTATTTTCGTTAAAGAACACATTTAATTAGTTATGCTTCCTACGCTGCATTATTGAATGAAAGAATCTGTTGTTCCAGCGCGAAGAGAGGAGCGAGAAACTTTCTGTATCTCCAGTCGAAACAGAACATTCTGATGACACCTGTTGACTGCAATGTACACTGGGGCCGATGACCTTAGATGTTAGACTCCTTTAAACAACAAGCAGCAGATGTAAACTACCTGAACAGGAATGTAGAATCGTCTCATGCTCATCTGGAAAAAAATTCCAGTAGACTTCCGCGACTGAACGAAAGTAATGCAAATATCTCGAAATTATGTCTCGTACGGTGCATTCAATCTTGAAAGACATGCTTGTAAGAAGAATGGAACTTAGGCAAAGTAATATTACCTGTCATCCATTAATAATGTATATTGGTAATACGTTTATACTGATCAATCAATCAATACTGATCTGCATTTAGGGCAGTCGCCCAGGTGGCAGATTCCCTATCTGTTGATTTCCTAGCCTTTTCGAAATGATTTCAAAGAAATTGGAAATTTATTGAACATCTCCCTTGGTAAGTTATTCCAGTCCCTAACTCCCCTTCCTATAAATGAATATTTGCCCCAGTTTGTCCTCTTGAATTCCAACTTTATCTTCATATCGTGATCTTTCTTACTTTTATAAACGCCATTCAAACTTATTCGTCTACTAATGTCATTCCACGCCATCTCTCCGCTGACAGCTCGGAACATACCACTTAGTCGAGCAGCTCTTCTTCTTTCTCTCAATTCTTCCCAACCCAAACATTGCAACATTTTTGTAACGCTACTCTTTTGTCGGAAATCACCCAGAACAAATCGAGCTGCTTTTCTTTGGATTTTTTCCAGTTCTTGAATCAAATAATCCTGGTGAGGGTCCCATACACTGGAACCATACTCTAGTTGGGGTCTTACCAGAGACTTATATGCACTCTCCTTTACATCCTTACTACAACCCCTAATCACCCTCATAACCATGTGTAGAGATCGGTACCCTTTATTTACAATCCCATTTATGTGTTTACCCCAGTGAAGATCTTTCCTTATATTAACACCTAGATACTTACAATGATCCCCAAAAGGAACTTTCACCCCATCAACGCAGTAATTAAACCGGAGAGGACTTTTCCCATTCGTGAAACTCACAGCCTGACTTTTAGCCCCGTTTATCAACATACCATTGCCTGCTGTCCATCTCACAACATTTTCGAGGTCACGTTGCAGTTGCTCACAATCTTGTAACTTATTTATCACTCTATAGAGAATAACATCATCCGCAAAAAGCCTTACCTCCGATTCCACTCCTTTACTCATATCATTTATATATATAAGAAAACATAAAGGTCCGATAACACTGCCCTGAGGAACTCCCCTCTCAACTATTACAGGGTCAGACAAAGCTTCACCTACTCTAACTCTCTGAGATCTATTTTCTAGAAATATAGCAACCCATTCAGTCACTCTTTTGTCTAGTCCAATTGCACTCATTTTTGCCAGTAGTCTCCCATGATCCACCCAATCAAATGCTTTAGACATCTCAATCGCGATACAGTCCATTTGACCTCCAGAATCCAAGATATCTGCTATATCTTGCTGGAATCCTACAAGTTGAGCTTCAGTGGAATAACCTTTCCTAAAACCGAATTGCCTTCTATCGAACCAGTTATTAATTTCACAAACATGTCTAATATAATCAGAAAGAATGCCTTCCCAAAGCTTACATACAATGCATGTCAAACTTACTGGCCTGTATTTTTCAGCTTTATGTCTATCACCCTTTCCTTTATACACAGGGACTACTATAGCAACTCTCCATTCATCTGGTATAGCTCCTTCGACCAAACAATAATCAAATAAGTACTTCAGATATGGTACTACATTCCAACCCATTGTCTTTAGTATATCCCCAGAAATCTGATCAATTCCAGCCGCTTTTTTGTTTTCAACTTTTGTATCTTATTGTAAATGTCATTGTTATCATATGTAAATTTTATTACTTCTTTGGCCTTAGTGTCTTCCTCTATCTCGACATTATCCTTGTAACCAACAATCTTTACATACTGCTGACTGAATACTTCTGCCTTTTGAAGATCCTCACATACACACTCCCCTTGTTCATTAATTATTCCTGGAATGTCCTTCTTGGAACCTGTTTCTGCCTTAAAATACCTATACATACCCTTCCACTTTTCACTAAAATTTGTATGACTGCCAATTATGCTTGCCATCATGTTATCCTTAGCTGCCTTCTTTGCTAGATTCAATTTTCTAGTAAGTTCCTTCAATTTCTCCTTACTTCCACAGCCATTTCTAAATCTATTTCTTTCCAGTCTGCACCTCCTTCTTATTCTCTTTATTTCTCTATTATAATAAGGCGGGTCTTTACCATTCCTTACCACCCTTAAAGGTACAAACCTGTTTTCGCATTCCTCAACAATTTCTTTAAACCCATCCCAGAGTCTGTTTACATTTTTATTTACCGTTTTCCACCGATCATAGTTACTTTTTAGAATCTGCCTCATACCTGCTTTATCAGCCATATGGTACTGCCTAACAGTCCTACTTTTAAGACCTTCCTTTCTATCGCATTTATTTTTAACTACCACAAAAACAGCTTCATGATCACTAATACCATCTATTACTTCAGTTTCCCTATAGAGCTCATCTGGTTTTATCAGCACCACATCCAGGATATTTTTCCTCTTCGATACTGTATATACATTTTTATCATTGGATTATTTTCAAATGTTGCAAATAATATATTCATTGTTCATTTGTTTTATTCCAAGAGTAGCGTGCCAAACTGCACATTGTGTTGCCATCCGCTGTGAGAAACGTGAATTATTTCGCGCTACTTCGTTCCTTCAAATAAAAACGGGAGTCATGATTAGTCTGTAAAGTATAAAAGAACACTATTTTGGGCTTTAATGAATAAATAACTTATGCCTTAGTATCAAAGAGCTAGAACAACATAGAGGGGCTGTATGCCTGATATCAGCGCTCTCTGCGGAAGCAGATTGATAAGAGGCAGCCATGTTAACGATTGTAAAAACAAAGCGAGTTGGAGCAAGAACATATGTTGAGGTGACAGGGAGATTGTGCATGGTAATTTAATTTCGCAAGTTTTCATAAGTTTTAAGAAGTGAAAAGATAGATTCTCGCTTTCAAAAATGCCAGCCGTATGCTCAGCGTACAGTTGGTGTTGGTTTTACTAATCGAAGTAATAAAACCAAAGATATCTCGTATCACGGCCGACTGGATCCCTCACTGCGCTCCTTGTACCGAACTTTACAATCGCTTGTGAAGCCCAACATAAAGCTGTAATTGGAAAGTTTCACCATAATGCTGCTGGAATGCTCTCCACCTATGTCACTGACGGGAAGCTGTATTCCGCAAATGACCACATTTTCAGTTCCATTTGTATTGTTTTGCTGCCGTAAGTGTGCGTAATTCGGTGTTTGTTGGCTTGTTATTGAGAGTTGATAGTTATGCGCTATTTTTTAATTCTCTAGTGTGGTGATTTGATTTTTTAAATTGTGTTAGAAATGTTCTGCAAACAAGAACAAATGTAATGAATGGCTCAAAGTGATTTCTCGACCTAACGCCGTCCTAAACAAGAATTATAATGTACGGTATGTGCTAATTAGTTCTTAAATTGTGTAGTGTAGTGACTTGTTTTTATTTAACTGTGTTTGGAAATATTCGAACATGTATTCCTATGTGCCTTTTTTATACTTCGAACAGAAAACGGAGCGAAGGGGCACTGTCATTTCACGAATTCCTTGTGAACCAGGACAAAACAAAGGAGTAGCTCAAATCATTTTCTCGCGATAACTTTGCCCTAACACTAATTCATCTTCTTCTGTTGTCGGTAGCCTTCATTTCAGGAAATTACTTGAAAGATTTTGCATTTTTAACAAATCATTTATTGCCTCTCACTACAACTAACAAAGCTGAGAACACTGCGTTGAAATTTATGAAAACATAATCTGATGAATTCTGATATTGTTGAGATTTACTTACAAATTCATTTTCAAGTGTCAGTTTCACTGTAGAACAACTAGCATAAAGTGAAGATATGCCTGAAGCAGAAATGACGTTACAAGCACAAGGATAGCTGAAATACCGCACTTTATGTTATACCTCCGTACAACCACCCTTGCATCTTAGTTTTCCATACCGGGCAAGTTGGCCGTGCGGTTATAGGCGCGAGGCTGTGAGCTTGCATCCGGAAGATATGGTTTCCCACTTACACACCAGGCAAATGCGGGGGCTGTACCTTAAGTAAGGCCACGGCCGCTTCCTTCCAACTCCTAGGCCTCTCCTATCCCATCGTCGCCATCAAGCCTATCTGTGTCGGTGTGACGCAAAGCCACTAGCAAAAGTTTTCTATTTTCGGGTATTTGTTACTCCTAAATTTTCTATTTCAATAATGCTTTTCGTCAATTACTCCTAAAAACATCACACACAATTGAACGTTTTAAACACACCTCTATAATTATTAAAACTCGCCTTAAAGATTTAAAACCTATCAAAAATACAATCATACACAGACTCAGTGAGGAGCACAAAGGCACATCGATATCTAACATCGCTGTTAGCTATACATTGTGGTAGCCCCATTAGTATTTTTCAGAACTTACTATCTATTACCGCTAGTTCCTTACTACATTCTTCAATGCCCCAGATTTCTGCCCCGTACAATGCTTTAGTTTTACAAGTGAATTTAGAACATTTATCTGTAGTTTATATATTAAATAGTTGGCATCCCTCTAGAGATAGGTGGCACCAAAGACAATTTGTAAGATAGAGATAATAAGAAATAGAGATAGCGCAACATTGCATTCAATACTAGCATACGATTTATTTACTTGAGGACTTGAAATGTAGTCACTTCGTGTTGCTGTCTACTGACCAAATGGTTAAACTACTGGCCCTCCGACGAGACAAGAGAAAGGAAATAGAAGAAAATTTCCCTCTACGGATGCTATGTTGACATGGGACTAACAAAAGAAAGCTACGAAATGCGATCTGCATTGATAAGACTAACGAGACATGGATTACACCAGAGAATATGCAAAAACTCGAAATACAATGACTCAGCAGAAACTGTATGGCATTTTGTGTGATCAGCTCTGTGTCAAATATCACAACTCTATGGTGCAAGAAGAGCCTCCGCGGCTTAGGCGGCAGCACGCCGGCCTCTTACCGCTGGGTTCTGTGGTTCAAATCCCGGTTACTCCATGTGAGGTTTGTGTTGGACAAAGCAGAAGCAGGACTGGATTTTCCTTGGTTTTCCCTGTCACCTTTCATTCCAGTAAAATTCTCTAATATAATTTTATTTCGTCTGCCAGTCTCTAAACATTGCCGCCGAGGAGTGCGACAGGCTTCGGCAACCGGCACGATTCCTATCGTTGCCGCTAGATGGGGGCTTCATCCATCCCATTCCTGACCCGGTCGCATGACTGGAAACAGGTTATGGATTTTCATTTTTTGTGGTGCAAGAATCATTTGAGATCCCTAATGGACTACAGTAGAGACTAATGTGCATAATTCTCTATGTACATTTGTATTATTATTATTACTATTATTATTATTATTATTATTATTATTATTATTATTATTATTATTATTATTATTATTATTATTATTATTATTATTATTATTATTATTATTATTTAGAAGAGAATTCGTTCTTACAAGAAAGGAAAACGGTGTGTTCGGTAAAGAAGCGGACCTTCGCCAATCCTTTAGGCGGAGTCATATTTGTCACATGCCCCCTCCCACTTTTTGCAGATTATATTATATTTTTATTGCATTTTAGCCGGCTGAAATGAGGAATTGTAGGAATTATTTTAAAAATGAAATTTGTACAAGCCCTGTTGTTTTATCAGCTAATTCTTACCTTTATTTTCTTTAATTATTAACAAAATTATTGGCGGAAATACCGTTCGTCCCGGCTAACCGATTTGCATAGCGCCACAGCAAGAAATGGACACTGCTTGTGCTGTGAGAAGGGGTAGCCTCCATGGTCATTGACACTGCGGTATGGTTCACCCGCTTGCCGCGCGCATTCGTCAGTCTGGCTGGCAGTCTCTTTAGTGTCTGTTAATCAAATACGGTACCCATTAAATGATTTTAATTGTATAATCACACCGTACTTCTTTTCAATTGTAATAAATGTGTAATATTGTTCCTTTGGTGAAAGTTTCATTGTATAGTATTGAATCAATATCTCAAAAAACTATTATTGCCGCACTTAAAATGGTAGACTGTCAACCTTTACCTCTGTATCGAAATTCGCTCAGAGAACATAAAAACTTTACCATTTTGAAGCTTTTCTTTTCCAGTTTTGATTGATATAAACCCCCCTATCCACTACATCCCACAAACCCGGTACTATTTGTTGTCTGTATATTCTTTTGCCGCCCGCACTTTTAATTTTCAATCGCTGCTACTGCCACGCTTGACGTCACGCACAGCTGAACATAACGGCCTCCGCTGCGACCCACCGCCGTCTCAATCTCTATATACTTCCACTGAACCTTAGCCTACAGGGAATACAAGGCCTGCCCAATAGCCACTCATAGCTGTCCGCCCTGTGGATGCTATATTTGCCGCTAGAGGCGCTGCAATTCAACCTCACATGAACACGTCGGTTGGCGGTATTTCTACACACTGTATGCTTACTGGTGACGAAAGTTGAATGTTAATACCGATAGAAATAATGAAATTCAATAATGATTTTGTTTTGTCCGAATCCTTGGCTGAATGGTCAGCGTTGAGGCGTTCGGTTCAGAAGGTCCCAGATTCGATTGCCGGCCGGATGGGTGATTATAATCACGTCTAATTAATTCTTCCGGCTCGGGGACTGGTGTTTGTGTTTGTTGATATAGTGATTACTAGACCTCGGATTTTTAGGTGCTAAAATGTTATTTTAACTGCTTAAAACAGGCTCTCAAATAGGCTCTACAGTATTTTTAGGCAGCTGCAGTTTTACGTATCTTAATATGCATTATTTAAAACACCGTGTTGATTTTGGTACAGTGATAATAATTCGTTATGGGGAAATATAAAACAAGTTTCACTCACCTCTTGCTGCAAACGTCGCAGAATATAATTTTACCATCCGATGTGAAACGGGTAAACTCTTGTAAATTGAGGATGAATTGGAACCTGACACCTGCTTAATTCCCACACTGGCCAAATGGGTAAAGGATATGGTTAAAATACGTCAATCATATTACGCTGGTGTACTGCTGCGTTTCGTTTTGTAAACAAGGCTCTAGAAATAAAGTTCCTGGAACTAGTTTCCATGAATTTCCTTGCTAAGAGCCAACTAGGGAATTATGGATTAAAGTAATAAACAGACCAGGTATGGTACAGTAAATACGCAGACCATGAGACGGCAAAAATTAGGTTACTTATTATTATTGCTCCTATTCTGATGATAATAATTTCCTTATTCTGTTGTGTAGGTGGTACCAAGAATAAGTTATGGAACCTTAGTGACCGCTCCGTCGAGCGCTGCAGTGACATATATTGGAGGGTATTTGGTAAGAATTGTCGCAGACCACTGTGCCGCACCAAGTTTCCCTTGGTGGCGCACTTCTCTGTATGTAATACATTCTTTGACCGCTATCGACCTTTCGGTCGATTTATTCCCTGGACGTGACGTATGACTCGTTTTCTCCTTGACAGAGTGCGTTTCCGGCCATCAGCCGAAGTGCCCTCTTAGTCAGTCTCGTGTCCGCCTTCTTTGAATTAAGTTCGCAGGACGGTTGTAGCCGACATGGCGGTCGAGACAACAATGTACTTTTTGAGATACGAGATCTTTGACCTGTGCCGTTTACTTTTCCTTCAGTATATTTATCTGCTTGAATGCTCGGCTCTTTATCTCGGTCGCTATTTGGTGGCTACCTAATGCTCTCAGCAACGCCCGACTATTAAGGTAACCCTTTTTTTTTTGGCTTGCTATGGTTGCGTGGGCTTATTAGTTATGTACATTTAACCGTTAATGCTGCATTTTGTCTTATTGATAGTTTTCTCTGATCTTGTGTGTTCTGTTTTTTGTGTGACTTAAACCCGTAAGGATGGAGGATGGTTTTAGTCAGTGGTGTGTTTGTTTGGCGTGTATGTGGTCTGAAGTTCGAGACCTATTGCCATTTATTTTTATTCGTCGATTCTCTCATGGCCGAGCTCTTGATGCGTGACGTTGTGTTTGACGCTATGACTGGTATTCATGTTCGTCCGTGGTGAGGCGATATGAATACGTTGCAAGCGTGATGGTTACGATGAAGCTACTGTGAATTATGTGAGGATGTGCTTTGCCTTCATGCGGCAATCCTTTGTTATATTACGCGTCTTGTATTGAGCTCATGAGTCCATGAAAGCACTTGTCTTGCTATGCGGACCTCTCTGTGTTCGTTATGTGTCTGGACAAAACTGATTATTCTACCCGTATACATTTCTTTTGGGTCTCTATGGTGTGTGTGTACGTGTGGTTGTGCTGTATGCCTGCCTGATTAACAGCATTCTCCTTTTCTTACAGTGTTAATTTTTTTAAAGTATTATTTACATTTTCTTATTTTCATTCCTCAGGCTATTTGCTGGCCTAATTATATATTTACGTTTGTTGCTTTCATTTGAATGAGTCTTCCTTCATTGTTAGCATTGTTTACTCGCCTCGTAACTATGGCAGCCATATTTATTCTTTATTTTTTTTTCTTTCTGGGATGCTGTGTTTTTCAAATGGGGGATTGTTGCGTGATGGATCTCTTCTCTGGGATGCTGGTCCATATACATGGAGATGTGTGAGATGTAACGTGTATGTTTTATTTGATGTGCGTGTAAGTTCTTTCGATGTATGTCCACTGATATTAATTCATTGCGAGGACGAATGTGTCATACGTCGCGTGTATGAAATTATGTGGAGGAAGTAAATCGTATGTTACAAGTTTGTGATTGAAAGAAGCTTGTGTGGCCATGTTTGATGTCTTTTCAATCTGCCTCTTGATATGATTGGATGAATAACCTATATGATAAGTTTCTACGCATATCTCCGTGAGTTATATTTCAAGCTTGATTTTATTATTTTGTTTGTTTGATCTCTTTCACTTTATTTTCATTAATAAACCCCGATGTATTTTCACCCCGTTCTTTCATTTATCGGGAAGGGTTCTGGGTTCTTTCCGTCTCCCGCTCCTCCCTTTAGTTTAATTTGGTTCGAGTCCAGCTCCAGACTGTTTTAGTCTGTTCCAGCCCGTCCACGGCCTCGTCTCGTGAGGTAAGTTGGTGAGTATTCACGGACCTGTTGGTGTGTGTATGCGTGCGTGTGTGCGTATGTATGTGTGTGCGTATGTGCGTGTGCGTGTCTACGGTAGCAGAGTGCGTGTAAGGTATGAGTGAGTGTGTGCGCCGGAGTGCGGAGTGAGTGCGGGTGTGTGGGCGGTAGACCACATGCCATATCAAGAGTGTGTTGATAAAATTAGTAGTATCCAGAGTCATTCATAAAAATCAAAGACAGAGGTGGTCTCAGGTATCCAAAGCCAAGTTTTGTTTCAATGCTGATGAAACTGGGGCGAGTAAGAGACGAAATGTTATCGGTAACGCTGGGCAGTCCAAAAATAGCACAAACATTAACCGAAATACTGTTGCCACGTGTTGCTAAAAATCCTATTCTACAGTGTGGGAAAAGTGATCATCCTGAGGAACAAAGCAGAATAATACTGCATAAGTTTCAGCACCTCTCTGTCACTAACTACGCTAATGTGACATAGATGTTGATTCCCACAGGGAATCTGAAATATTTGTCCTGAATGAGTAAATTTATAATACCAATATAAATGGTCCGTTATTGGACATTACAAATTTTCCAGCTAACTCATTCTTGGTTGCCAGCGTTTCGCCCTCATGTGCTAGGGTGGGCTCATCAGTTGGTACCTAGCACACCTACCAATACGCTGGCTAGTGCATACCGTGGAGGCCACTGCGTAGGCTAACTGGAGCCACCGGCAGTGCCAATGCACTAAGAGACTTTGTCTCATTATCAAAAATTGATGCCTGCTTGGCCATCAGATGACATAGATGTTGATTGCCACAGGGAATCTGAAATATTGGTCCTGAATGAGTAAATTTATAATACCAATATAAATGGTCCGTTATTGGACATTACAAATTTTCCAGCTAACTCATTCTTGGTTGCCAGCGTTCCGCCCTCATGTGCTAGGGTGGGCTCATCAGTTGGTACCTAGCACACCTACCAATACGCTGGCTAGTGCATACCGTGGAGGCCACTGCGTAGGCTAACTGGAGCCACCGGCAGTGCCAATGCACTAAGAGACTTTGTCTCATTATCAAAAATTGATGCCTGCTTGGCCATCAGATGACATAGATGTTGATTGCCACAGGGAATCTGAAATATTGGTCCTGAATGAGTAAATTTATAATACCAATATAAATGGTCCGTTATTGGACATTACAAATTTTCCAACTAACTCATTCTTGGTTGCCAGCGTTTCGCCCTCATGTGCTAGGGTGGGCTCATCAGTTGGTACCAAGCACACCTACCAATACGCTGGCTAGTGCATACCGTGGAGGCCACTGCGTAGGCTAACTGGAGCCACCGGCAGTGCCAATGCACTAAGAGACTTTGTCTCATTATCAAAAATTGATGCCTGCTTGGCCATCAGATGACATAGATGTTGATTGCCACAGGGAATCTGAAATATTGGTCCTGAATGAGTAAATTTATAATACCAATATAAATGATCCGTTATTGGACATTACAAATTTTCCAGCTAACTCATTCTTGGTTGCCAGCGTTTCGCCCTCATGTGCTAGGGTGGGCTCATCAGTTGGTACCTAGCACACCTACCAATACGCTGGCTAGTGCATACCGTGGAGGCCACTGCGTAGGCTAACTGGAGCCACCGGCAGTGCCAATGCACTAAGAGACTTTGTCTCATTATCAAAAATTGATGCCTGCTTGGCCATCAGATGACATAGATGTTGATTCCCACAGGGAATCTGAAATATTGGTCCTGAATGAGTAAATTTATAATACCAATATAAATGGTCCGTTATTGGACATTACAAATTTTCCAGCTAACTCATTCTTGGTTGCCAGCGTTTCACCCTCATGTGCTAGGGTGGGCTCATCAGTTGGTACCTAGCACACCTACCAATACGCTGGCTAGTGCATACCGTGGAGGCCACTGCGTAGGCTAACTGGAGCCACCGGCAGTGCCAATGCACTAAGAGACTTTGTCTCATTATCAAAAATTGATGCCTGCTTGGCCATCAGATGACATAGATGTTGATTCCCACAGGGAATCTGAAATATTTGTCCTGAATGAGTAAATTTATAATACCAATATAAATGGTCCGTTATTGAACATTACACATTTTCCAGCTGACTCATTCTTGGTTGCCAGCATTTCGCCCTCATGTGCTAGGGTGGGCTCATCAGTTGGTACCTAGCACACCTACCAATATGCTGGCTAGTGCATAGCGTGGAGGCCACTGCGTAGGCTAACTGGAGCCACCGGCAGTGCCAATGCAGTAAGAGACTTTGTCTCATTATCAAAAATTGATGCCTGCTTGGCCATCAGATGACATAGATGTTGATTCCCACAGGGAATCTGAAATATTGGTCCTGAATGAGTAAATTTATAATACCAATATAAATGGTCCGTTATTGGACATTACAAATTTTCCAGCTAACTCATTCTTGGTTGCCAGCATTTCGCCCTCATGTGCTAGGGTGGGCTCATCAGTTGGTACCTAGCACACCTACCAATACGCTGGCTAGTGCATACCGTGGAGGCCACTGCGTAGGCTAACTGGAGCCACCGGCAGTGCCAATGCACTAAGAGACTTTGTCTCATTATCAAAAATTGATGCCTGCTTGGCCATCAGATGACATAGATGTTGATTGCCACAGGGAATCTGAAATATCGGTCCTGAATGAGTAAATTTATAATACCAATATAAATGGTCCGTTATTGGACATTACAATTTTTCCAGCTATCTCATTCTTGGTTGCCAGCGTTTCGCCCTCATGTGCTAGGGTGGGCTCATCAGTTGGTACCTAGCACACCTACCAATACGCTGGCTAGTGCATACCGTGGAGGCCACTGCGTAGGCTAACTGGAGCCACCGGCAGTGCCAATGCACTAAGAGACTTTGTCTCATTATCAAAAATTGATGCCTGCTTGGCCATCAGATGACATAGATGTTGATTGCCACAGGGAATCTGAAATATTGGTCCTGAATGAGTAAATTTATAATACCAATATAAATGGTCCGTTATTGGACATTACAAATTTTCCAACTAACTCATTCTTGGTTGCCAGCGTTTCGCCCTCATGTGCTAGGGTGGGCTCATCAGTTGGTACCAAGCACACCTACCAATACGCTGGCTAGTGCATACCGTGGAGGCCACTGCGTAGGCTAACTGGAGCCACCGGCAGTGCCAATGCACTAAGAGACTTTGTCTCATTATCAAAAATTGATGCCTGCTTGGCCATCAGATGACATAGATGTTGATTGCCACAGGGAATCTGAAATATTGGTCCTGAATGAGTAAATTTATAATACCAATATAAATGATCCGTTATTGGACATTACAAATTTTCCAGCTAACTCATTCTTGGTTGCCAGCGTTTCGCCCTCATGTGCTAGGGTGGGCTCATCAGTTGGTACCTAGCACACCTACCAATACGCTGGCTAGTGCATACCGTGGAGGCCACTGCGTAGGCTAACTGGAGCCACCGGCAGTGCCAATGCACTAAGAGACTTTGTCTCATTATCAAAAATTGATGCCTGCTTGGCCATCAGATGACATAGATGTTGATTCCCACAGGGAATCTGAAATATTGGTCCTGAATGAGTAAATTTATAATACCAATATAAATGGTCCGTTATTGGACATTACAAATTTTCCAGCTAACTCATTCTTGGTTGCCAGCGTTTCACCCTCATGTGCTAGGGTGGGCTCATCAGTTGGTACCTAGCACACCTACCAATACGCTGGCTAGTGCATACCGTGGAGGCCACTGCGTAGGCTAACTGGAGCCACCGGCAGTGCCAATGCAGTAAGAGACTTTGTCTCATTATCAAAAATTGATGCCTGCTTGGCCATCAGATGACATAGATGTTGATTCCCACAGGGAATCTGAAATATTTGTCCTGAATGAGTAAATTTATAATACCAATATAAATGGTCCGTTATTGAACATTACACATTTTCCAGCTGACTCATTCTTGGTTGCCAGCATTTCGCCCTCATGTGCTAGGGTGGGCTCATCAGTTGGTACCTAGCACACCTACCAATATGCTGGCTAGTGCATAGCGTGGAGGCCACTGCGTAGGCTAACTGGAGCCACCGGCAGTGCCAATGCACTAAGAGACTTTGTCTCATTATCAAAAATTGATGCCTGCTTGGCCATCAGATGACATAGATGTTGATTCCCACAGGCAATCTGAAATATTGGTCCTGAATGAGTAAATTTATAATACCAATATAAATGGTCCGTTATTGGACATTACAAATTTTCCAGCTAACTCATTCTTGGTTGCCAGCATTTCGCCCTCATGTGCTAGGGTGGGCTCATCAGTTGGTACCTAGCACACCTACCAATACGCTGGCTAGTGCATACCGTGGAGGCCACTGCGTAGGCTAACTGGAGCCACCGGCAGTGCCAATGCACTAAGAGACTTTGTCTCATTATCAAAAATTGATGCCTGCTTGGCCATCAGATGACATAGATGTTGATTGCCACAGGGAATCTGAAATATTGGTCCTGAATGAGTAAATTTATAATACCAATATAAATGGTCCGTTATTGGACATTACAATTTTTCCAGCTATCTCATTCTTGGTTGCCAGCGTTTCGCCCTCATGTGCTAGGGTGGGCTCATCAGTTGGTACCTAGCACACCTACCAATACGCTGGCTAGTGCATACCGTGGAGGCCACTGCGTAGGCTAACTGGAGCCACCGGCAGTGCCAATGCACTAAGAGACTTTGTCTCATTATCAAAAATTGATGCCTGCTTGGCCATCAGATGACATAGATGTTGATTGCCACAGGGAATCTGAAATATTGGTCCTGAATGAGTAAATTTATAATACCAATATAAATGGTCCGTTATTGGACATTACAAATTTTCCAACTAACTCATTCTTGGTTGCCAGCGTTTCGCCCTCATGTGCTAGGGTGGGCTCATCAGTTGGTACCAAGCACACCTACCAATACGCTGGCTAGTGCATACCGTGGAGGCCACTGCGTAGGCTAACTGGAGCCACCGGCAGTGCCAATGCACTAAGAGACTTTGTCTCATTATCAAAAATTGATGCCTGCTTGGCCATCAGATGACATAGATGTTGATTGCCACAGGGAATCTGAAATATTGGTCCTGAATGAGTAAATTTATAATACCAATATAAATGATCCGTTATTGGACATTACAAATTTTCCAGCTAACTCATTCTTGGTTGCCAGCGTTTCGCCCTCATGTGCTAGGGTGGGCTCATCAGTTGGTACCTAGCACACCTACCAATACGCTGGCTAGTGCATACCGTGGAGGCCACTGCGTAGGCTAACTGGAGCCACCGGCAGTGCCAATGCACTAAGAGACTTTGTCTCATTATCAAAAATTGATGCCTGCTTGGCCATCAGATGACATAGATGTTGATTCCCACAGGGAATCTGAAATATTGGTCCTGAATGAGTAAATTTATAATACCAATATAAATGGTCCGTTATTGGACATTACAAATTTTCCAGCTAACTCATTCTTGGTTGCCAGCGTTTCACCCTCATGTGCTAGGGTGGGCTCATCAGTTGGTACCTAGCACACCTACCAATACGCTGGCTAGTGCATACCGTGGAGGCCACTGCGTAGGCTAACTGGAGCCACCGGCAGTGCCAATGCACTAAGAGACTTTGTCTCATTATCAAAAATTGATGCCTGCTTGGCCATCAGATGACATAGATGTTGATTCCCACAGGGAATCTGAAATATTTGTCCTGAATGAGTAAATTTATAATACCAATATAAATGGTCCGTTATTGAACATTACACATTTTCCAGCTGACTCATTCTTGGTTGCCAGCATTTCGCCCTCATGTGCTAGGGTGGGCTCATCAGTTGGTACCTAGCACACCTACCAATATGCTGGCTAGTGCATAGCGTGGAGGCCACTGCGTAGGCTAACTGGAGCCACCGGCAGTGCCAATGCAGTAAGAGACTTTGTCTCATTATCAAAAATTGATGCCTGCTTGGCCATCAGATGACATAGATGTTGATTCCCACAGGGAATCTGAAATATTGGTCCTGAATGAGTAAATTTATAATACCAATATAAATGGTCCGTTATTGGACATTACAAATTTTCCAGCTAACTCATTCTTGGTTGCCAGCATTTCGCCCTCATGTGCTAGGGTGGGCTCATCAGTTGGTACCTAGCACACCTACCAATACGCTGGCTAGTGCATACCGTGGAGGCCACTGCGTAGGCTAACTGGAGCCACCGGCAGTGCCAATGCACTAAGAGACTTTGTCTCATTATCAAAAATTGATGCCTGCTTGGCCATCAGATGACATAGATGTTGATTGCCACAGGGAATCTGAAATATCGGTCCTGAATGAGTAAATTTATAATACCAATATAAATGGTCCGTTATTGGACATTACAATTTTTCCAGCTATCTCATTCTTGGTTGCCAGCGTTTCGCCCTCATGTGCTAGGGTGGGCTCATCAGTTGGTACCTAGCACACCTACCAATACGCTGGCTAGTGCATACCGTGGAGGCCACTGCGTAGGCTAACTGGAGCCACCGGCAGTGCCAATGCACTAAGAGACTTTGTCTCATTATCAAAAATTGATGCCTGCTTGGCCATCAGATGACATAGATGTTGATTGCCACAGGGAATCTGAAATATTGGTCCTGAATGAGTAAATTTATAATACCAATATAAATGGTCCGTTATTGGACATTACAAATTTTCCAACTAACTCATTCTTGGTTGCCAGCGTTTCGCCCTCATGTGCTAGGGTGGGCTCATCAGTTGGTACCAAGCACACCTACCAATACGCTGGCTAGTGCATACCGTGGAGGCCACTGCGTAGGCTAACTGGAGCCACCGGCAGTGCCAATGCACTAAGAGACTTTGTCTCATTATCAAAAATTGATGCCTGCTTGGCCATCAGATGACATAGATGTTGATTGCCACAGGGAATCTGAAATATTGGTCCTGAATGAGTAAATTTATAATACCAATATAAATGATCCGTTATTGGACATTACAAATTTTCCAGCTAACTCATTCTTGGTTGCCAGCGTTTCGCCCTCATGTGCTAGGGTGGGCTCATCAGTTGGTACCTAGCACACCTACCAATACGCTGGCTAGTGCATACCGTGGAGGCCACTGCGTAGGCTAACTGGAGCCACCGGCAGTGCCAATGCACTAAGAGACTTTGTCTCATTATCAAAAATTGATGCCTGCTTGGCCATCAGATGACATAGATGTTGATTCCCACAGGGAATCTGAAATATTGGTCCTGAATGAGTAAATTTATAATACCAATATAAATGGTCCGTTATTGGACATTACAAATTTTCCAGCTAACTCATTCTTGGTTGCCAGCGTTTCACCCTCATGTGCTAGGGTGGGCTCATCAGTTGGTACCTAGCACACCTACCAATACGCTGGCTAGTGCATACCGTGGAGGCCACTGCGTAGGCTAACTGGAGCCACCGGCAGTGCCAATGCAGTAAGAGACTTTGTCTCATTATCAAAAATTGATGCCTGCTTGGCCATCAGATGACATAGATGTTGATTCCCACAGGGAATCTGAAATATTTGTCCTGAATGAGTAAATTTATAATACCAATATAAATGGTCCGTTATTGAACATTACACATTTTCCAGCTGACTCATTCTTGGTTGCCAGCATTTCGCCCTCATGTGCTAGGGTGGGCTCATCAGTTGGTACCTAGCACACCTACCAATATGCTGGCTAGTGCATAGCGTGGAGGCCACTGCGTAGGCTAACTGGAGCCACCGGCAGTGCCAATGCACTAAGAGACTTTGTCTCATTATCAAAAATTGATGCCTGCTTGGCCATCAGATGACATAGATGTTGATTCCCACAGGCAATCTGAAATATTGGTCCTGAATGAGTAAATTTATAATACCAATATAAATGGTCCGTTATTGGACATTACAAATTTTCCAGCTAACTCATTCTTGGTTGCCAGCATTTCGCCCTCATGTGCTAGGGTGGGCTCATCAGTTGGTACCTAGCACACCTACCAATACGCTGGCTAGTGCATACCGTGGAGGCCACTGCGTAGGCTAACTGGAGCCACCGGCAGTGCCAATGCACTAAGAGACTTTGTCTCATTATCAAAAATTGATGCCTGCTTGGCCATCAGATGACATAGATGTTGATTGCCACAGGGAATCTGAAATATTGGTCCTGAATGAGTAAATTTATAATACCAATATAAATGGTCCGTTATTGGACATTACAATTTTTCCAGCTATCTCATTCTTGGTTGCCAGCGTTTCGCCCTCATGTGCTAGGGTGGGCTCATCAGTTGGTACCTAGCACACCTACCAATACGCTGGCTAGTGCATACCGTGGAGGCCACTGCGTAGGCTAACTGGAGCCACCGGCAGTGCCAATGCACTAAGAGACTTTGTCTCATTATCAAAAATTGATGCCTGCTTGGCCATCAGATGACATAGATGTTGATTGCCACAGGGAATCTGAAATATTGGTCCTGAATGAGTAAATTTATAATACCAATATAAATGGTCCGTTATTGGACATTACAAATTTTCCAACTAACTCATTCTTGGTTGCCAGCGTTTCGCCCTCATGTGCTAGGGTGGGCTCATCAGTTGGTACCAAGCACACCTACCAATACGCTGGCTAGTGCATACCGTGGAGGCCACTGCGTAGGCTAACTGGAGCCACCGGCAGTGCCAATGCACTAAGAGACTTTGTCTCATTATCAAAAATTGATGCCTGCTTGGCCATCAGATGACATAGATGTTGATTGCCACAGGGAATCTGAAATATTGGTCCTGAATGAGTAAATTTATAATACCAATATAAATGATCCGTTATTGGACATTACAAATTTTCCAGCTAACTCATTCTTGGTTGCCAGCGTTTCGCCCTCATGTGCTAGGGTGGGCTCATCAGTTGGTACCTAGCACACCTACCAATACGCTGGCTAGTGCATACCGTGGAGGCCACTGCGTAGGCTAACTGGAGCCACCGGCAGTGCCAATGCACTAAGAGACTTTGTCTCATTATCAAAAATTGATGCCTGCTTGGCCATCAGATGACATAGATGTTGATTCCCACAGGGAATCTGAAATATTGGTCCTGAATGAGTAAATTTATAATACCAATATAAATGGTCCGTTATTGGACATTACAAATTTTCCAGCTAACTCATTCTTGGTTGCCAGCGTTTCACCCTCATGTGCTAGGGTGGGCTCATCAGTTGGTACCTAGCACACCTACCAATACGCTGGCTAGTGCATACCGTGGAGGCCACTGCGTAGGCTAACTGGAGCCACCGGCAGTGCCAATGCACTAAGAGACTTTGTCTCATTATCAAAAATTGATGCCTGCTTGGCCATCAGATGACATAGATGTTGATTCCCACAGGGAATCTGAAATATTTGTCCTGAATGAGTAAATTTATAATACCAATATAAATGGTCCGTTATTGAACATTACACATTTTCCAGCTGACTCATTCTTGGTTGCCAGCATTTCGCCCTCATGTGCTAGGGTGGGCTCATCAGTTGGTACCTAGCACACCTACCAATATGCTGGCTAGTGCATAGCGTGGAGGCCACTGCGTAGGCTAACTGGAGCCACCGGCAGTGCCAATGCAGTAAGAGACTTTGTCTCATTATCAAAAATTGATGCCTGCTTGGCCATCAGATGACATAGATGTTGATTCCCACAGGGAATCTGAAATATTGGTCCTGAATGAGTAAATTTATAATACCAATATAAATGGTCCGTTATTGGACATTACAAATTTTCCAGCTAACTCATTCTTGGTTGCCAGCATTTCGCCCTCATGTGCTAGGGTGGGCTCATCAGTTGGTACCTAGCACACCTACCAATACGCTGGCTAGTGCATACCGTGGAGGCCACTGCGTAGGCTAACTGGAGCCACCGGCAGTGCCAATGCACTAAGAGACTTTGTCTCATTATCAAAAATTGATGCCTGCTTGGCCATCAGATGACATAGATGTTGATTGCCACAGGGAATCTGAAATATTGGTCCTGAATGAGTAAATTTATAATACCAATATAAATGGTCCGTTATTGGACATTACAATTTTTCCAGCTATCTCATTCTTGGTTGCCAGCGTTTCGCCCTCATGTGCTAGGGTGGGCTCATCAGTTGGTACCTAGCACACCTACCAATACGCTGGCTAGTGCATACCGTGGAGGCCACTGCGTAGGCTAACTGGAGCCACCGGCAGTGCCAATGCACTAAGAGACTTTGTCTCATTATCAAAAATTGATGCCTGCTTGGCCATCAGATGACATAGACATAGACTCCATAGGCTCCAGTTAGGCTGAAATTTCGTTTCTTTCGAACATAGCAACTTTCGCCTAATCTCTATTGGTTGTTCTCTTTTCAGATGTTCCCCTGCTGTGAGGAATGCAATGTAACCTTTACAAGACGTGATAGCCTCACACGTCATATGAAATCAAAACACCCTAGCATAACATCCGCTTTATGTGATGTTTGCGGGCTGTACTTCGCTAATGTAGAGCAATACCAGGCTCACTTAGCAGAGGTACATCAAATATCTACTTGCCCTCAGGTAGTAGGGAAAAAGCGTGCAGCTACTAATGTAGCTGTAGAAAGTACTAGTAGTAAAAAACCTAACAAAAATGAACTTCAAACTATTTACTGCGAACACTGTAACACTGATGTACCATCTTCACATTTTCAGGGTCACTTACGGAGTAATGCGCATAAAAATAATGCTAGTAGAAGTGGCTGTAATGCAAACATCGAGGAAATTAATACTGCATTTAAAAGCAGGATTTTTAGTTGTAGAATTCGTGCCAGTCAAAAGTTTCAGAGCACTTCAAACTTTTTAAATTGTGTTCAACCGGATGTACAACAGCTTCTCGCTAAAACTAAGACCAATCAAAATTTATTTAAAGTTAATTTTGAACTTTTCGCCTTGTACATTAAAAGCACAGATGAATCCGAAATAACGGACATTAAATCATTTAATACGAAAAATTTCGTCATAAGTCAGTCAACTAATTTTGGTGATGTACTTAGGGATGTCTCGAACATATTTTCAACTAAGAGAGAGGAATTTCAGGAAAAGGAATCAGGGTGGGCTTTAGTTGAAATAATGTATCTAGAAGTTAACATCAATAAGTGCAGTACCATGCGAGGTTCATCGTACATCGAGCTGCCGACATGGATTCAGCGAAAAGAAGCTGTTGTAAACATCCAAAACAATGACGAGGCATGTTTTGCGTGGGCGGTGATGTCGGCTTTAAATCCTGCGAAATCAGACGTAGCTAAGAGAACATCATCCTATCCACACTATTCAACGCAACTAAATTTCGAATAGTATAGAATTTCCTGGGCAGTTAAAGGATATTAAGCGCTTTGAGGAACTAAATAACATTAGCATTAATGTGTATAGTGTAGAGAAAAAGTCTGTAGTAGTCCCTCTGTATTATACATGTCATAAGAAGAGTACTCATGTTAACTTACTCTATATCGAAAACAGTGAGAATAGCCACTTTTGCTGGATTAAAAATCTGAGTAGACTTGTTGGTAGTCAGTTGTCAAACAGGTGTAACAAAAAGTGGCTATGTGATGGATGCTTGCAGTATTTTAGAACTGAAGATCACTTAACGAAGCATTCCAAGAATGACTGCAATCATGTATATACAGAGATACCTACTACAGGCAATGGTGTTTTAAAATTTACAAATTATGACAAGCAGATGTGGGTACCTTTTGTGATTTATGCAGACTTTGAAGCCATCCTCACGCCATGTAGCACATGCTCACCTAATCCTGACAACTCTTTCACTAATACTACGCACATGAATGTCCCGTATAGCTTCGCGTATTACATCAAGTGTAGTTATGATAGTACGCTTAACACGTTAGAGCTAGATCGAGGACCTGATGCTGCTAAAGTATTTTTAGAAAGACTTGAAAGTGATGCAGTACGTCTTGGTCGTATTCTACATAGTAATATTCCTATGAAACCACTCACCGAAATTCAGTTAAATGATCATGAACGTGCTACAAAGTGTAGCATTTGTAATGGGGAATTTTCCGAAAATGGCCCTAAAGTTTTTGACCATGATCATTTAACTGGTTTCTACAGATGTGCCGCTCATTATAGCTGTAATCTTAAGTACAGAGTTCCAAAATTTATCCCTGTAATTTTTCATAACTTATCTGGTTACGACTCACATTTGATCATTTCACAATTTGGAGCTTCAGATGAAAAAGTAGATATAATCCCTCGGAATAAAGAGCGGTACATTGCGTTTACAAAGTCCGTAAAAGTAGATGCGGAGCATTCTATAAAACTGAGATTCCTTGACTCGTTTCGCTTAGCCTCGATAAATTTTCTAGTAATTTACAGCCAGAACAATTTACGGAAATTCGACGCGTTTTTCCTGAAGTAGCGCAGTTTAATTTACTTCGGCGTAAGGGTGTTTTTGTTATGAATATCTTGACTGCTTAGAACGCCTCGAAGAACGTGCCTTATCATCGAAACAATCCTTTTACAGCTCGCTGAATTCAGCAGATATTAGTGATGATGACTATTTACATGCACAACATATCTGGGAGCAATTCCACATTCAAACGCTGGGTGAATACTCCGACTTATATTTAAAGACGGATGTACTTTTGTTAGCTGATGTTTTTGAAAATTTTCGCTGTGTTTGCAAGAAAACCTACAGCCTTGACACATGTCAGTATTTTACAGCGCCTGGGTTAAGTTGGGATGCCATGTTAAAATACACGCAGGTGAATTTGGAACTGCTAATCGATATTGATATGGTGCACTTTATAAAATCGTCTATTCGAGGCGGTGTAAGTCAGTGCAGTGGGCGGTATTCTAAGGCAAATAATAAGTACATGCCGAGTTTCGATTCTAGTCAGGAATCTCAGTATATTGTTTATCTTGATGCTAATAATCAGTATGGGTGGGCGATGAGTCAGCATCTACCGGTAGGTGGTTTCCGCTGGCTAACGAAATTGATGCTTTACAGCTGCACGCCCTAGGCGATGAAGCTGATAAAGGCTATTTCCTCGAAGTTGACTTACAGTATCCTAAAGAGTTACACACTTCTCATAATGACTTACCGTTCTGCCCTGAAAATATGAAGTCCCCGTACATCGCATCAACGACGAAAATGCTAATTGCTAATTTGTGTGATAAATCTAAGTATATCATTCATTACCGAAATTTAAAACATTGTTTGCAGCATGGTTTGAAGTTATCCAAAATTCATCGCGTACTAGAATTTAATCAGTCATCCAAAATTCATCGCGTACTAGAATTTAATCAGTCACCGTGGCTAAAGCCGTATATCGATCTGAATAATAATTTAAGAACAAATGCAGTTAACGAGTTTGAGAAAGATTTCTACAAGCTCACGAATAACAGTGTGTTTGGTAAGACTATGGAAAATGTTGACAAACGTGTTGATGTAAAATTGATTACAAACTGGGAAAATATTAAGAAAAGGTATGGTGCTAACTATTTAATAAGTAAACCAAATTTCCACAGCTGTACCATCATACATGAGAATTTAGTTATTATACAGATGAATCGTGTTAAGGTTAAGTACGACAAACCTACCTACGTCGGCTTTGCAGTACTTGAATTGGCTATATTACTCATGTATGAATTCCATTACGGTTATATGATGAAGAAGTACGCGCATAATGCGCAATTGCTCTACACAGATACCGATTCGTTTATTTATCAAATCAAAACTGATGACTATTACAATGATATAAAGCCAGACTTGGGTAGGTTTGATACTAGTAACTATCCTGCAAATAATCAACATCATCTACCGCTAGTGAACAAAAAGGTTCTAGGTAAAATGAAAGATGAATGTGCTGGAAATATTATCGATTCATTTGTAGGTACAAAATCCAAGTCATATTGCATAAAACTCTTAAATGAACTACAAATAAAGAGATTGAAGGGGGTTAAAAAGAATGTCGTTCAGAATCAGCTGTTTTGAAAACTATAACAATTGCATTAAAAGTAATCCACCTATTTTGCATAAGCAAATGTCTGTCATTAGAAGAAGAAGCACCAGTTGTACACTCATTTAATTAGTAAGGTAGCCCTTAATAATGTTGATTGCAAACGGTTTGTCATTCCAAATTCTACCAACACTCTAGCCTGGGGGCATAGTAGTATTGATAGGTACTACTTTACATAAAGCAGATGCATGTGTGTGTGTGCGTGTGTGTGTGTGTGTGTGTGTGTGTGTGTGTGAAAAACATTATGCTAGAGGTGTGTACTTTGTAATATATACGTTAAGCTGTCTTACATCACAATTCACTGTACATATTGTATAAAGATAGGGAGTGTTACGCTGAGAGCGTAGTACGGCAAGTTTAAACTTGTACATTCAAGAATTGCGTCGAGTATAGAAGAAGTACGCAAACATCACTACGGTAAAATGATTCGAGATAAAACTTGTACATACAAGATGTAAATAAATAATGTAGAATTGGCATATTCTTTTATTTTAGATTAGGTATTACCTTCTTCCCGCTCCTTATTTGCAAGATAGAGTTTTGTTTATTACTCAAAGAAGAAAAGCAAGAAAAAAGGTGTTGAGCAGATTCGTAAATATGTTATTGTCTAGTTCGGTAAGTATGTTGAGAAGAGAATTTTTCTTTTTCTAAACAACAGTGTTTGATTCTAGTCTTACAATACCGTGTTCAATAACATCGAACTCTAGTATGTATATATGTTTTTTGAACGGTAGTATGTGTTCAAGTCTAAACTTGCAATACTCTTGCTTTTGCGATGCACGTTCGATAGAGATGTACCTTGATAGAGGAGGAAGAGCAGCTTAGTAAGTATGTTGAGAAGATAATTTTTTCTTTCTAAACAGTGTTTGATTCTAGTCATACAATGCAGTGTTCAACAACATCGAACTCTAGTATGCGGTTCAAGTTGTAATAAGTTTTGAAGAGTAGTATGTGAGTTCAAGTCTAAACATGCATCACTGCGGGTATGCGATATGTGTGTTGTCTTATGCATAAGATCGCGTTGTATGCTCGATAAAGCTATGTCGTGACAGAGCAGGGAAAAAGGAGGTTATAACAATCGCTAACTTACGCAAGCCGTTCAGAACTGTAGTCTTGTTTTCTTTTAGAACAGAGGTATTCCTTGACATGTTCTTTTTAAATTGTCCGCTACTACGATCAAGAGCGCAGCACGGTGCTCTCAGATGGCGGATGTGGAATTTGCCGCCACCATATGTCAAAGAATAAAGATGCCAACACGATGCTCTCTTGGCAGATTTTCAAATTGTCCGCCACCACACAGTGCAGCGCGGCGCTCCTTAGATTAAAGATGGCGAATGTAGAATTTGCTGCCACCACATTTCAACTAAAAAGTGCGGCACTGCGCTCTCTTGATTAAAGATGGTGGATGACAGCTGACGAAATTGCCCGCAAGAGTGCGGCTTCTCAAATTGTCTGCCACCACATTTCAACTAAAGAGTTTAGCACGGTGCTCTCTGGATTAAAGATGGCGGATGACAAAAAGCACGTGGATTTGTTTCCAAACAAGAGCACGTGGAATTTTTTACCACCACATAGAGTGCGGCACTGCGCTCTCTTGATTAAAGATGGTGGATGACAGCTGCCAGTAAAAAGCACGTGAGTTTGTAAAGCACGTGGAATTTACCGCCACCACAAAGAGGGCAGCACGTTGCTCTCTTGATTAAAGATGGCTGCTGTCAAGTGGAATTGCCTGCCACCAGAGTGCAGCACGGTGCTCTCTGGATTAAAGATGGCTGCTGTCAAAAAGCATTTTTCAAATTATCCGGCACCACATTTCAAAGGTATTTAGCTAAAGAGGGCAGTACGGTGCTCTCTTGATTAAAGATGGTGGATGACAGCTGTCAAAAAGCACGTGGATTTGTTTACCGATTCACATCTCGCGCTAGTGAGGTTAAGTTGGTACCATTAAGGTTTAGGCCCGTCAAGATGGCTGCACTGAGGTTAGCGATGCGTTGTTGTCTGTCAAAAACAACGTGGCTGTCAAAAAGCACGTGGCTTTGTTTACAAATTCAAATCTCGCGCTTGTGAGGTTAAGTTGGTACTACTGAGATTTAGGCCCGTCAAGATGGCAGTACTGAGGTTAACGATGCGTTGTTGTCTGTCAAAAAGCATGTGGCTGTCATAAAATGCACGTGGCTTTGTTTACCGATTCAAATTTCGCGCTAGTTGGGTTAAGTTGATAGCACTGAGGTTTAGCCTGTCAAGGTGGCAGCACTGAGGTTAGCGATGCGTTGTTGTCTGTCAAAAACAACGTGGCTGTCAAAAAGCACGTGGATTTGTTTACCGATTCAAATCTCGCGCTAGTGAGGTTAAGTTGGTACCATTAAGGTTTAGGCCCGTCAAGATGGCTGCACTGAGGTTAGCGATGCGTTGTTGTCTGTCAAAAACAACGTGGCTGTCAAAAAGCACGTGGCTTTGTTTACAAATTCAAATCTCGCGCTTGTGAGGTTAAGTTGGTACTACTGAGATTTAGGCCCGTCAAGATGGCAGTACTGAGGTTAGCGATGCGTTGTTGTCTGTCAAAAAGCATGTGGCTGTCATAAAATGCACGTGGCTTTGTTTACCGATTCAAATTTCGCGCTAGTTGGGTTAAGTTGATAGCACTGAGGTTTAGCCTGTCAAGGTGGCAGCACTGAGGTTAGCGATGCGTTGTTGTCTGTCAAAAAGCACGTGGCTGTCAAAAAGCACGTGGCTTTGTTTACAAATTCAAATTTCCCGCGGGAGGAGGAGCAGGCCCCTGGGACGGCCCCTCGGGAGGAGGAGGAGGAGGTGGCCCCTGGGAAAGCTTCCGGGAGGAGGAGGAGGAGTGGTCCCCTGGAAGGCCCCTCGGGAGGAGGAGGAGGAGGAGGCCCCTGGGAGCCCGGTGGCGGTGGCGGCCGCCGAACCATCCAATTATGCTACTGAAGGAAATACTGGACCCGAATAAAATGACGGATGTTCGATAGGTTTTCAACTTCATTGAAATCATGTCAAAAAAGACTAAGGAAACACCTGATAGGGAATTTGCCACCTCGGTTGATGCCCTAAATGCAGATCACTGGTGATTGATTATTTTGTAACGTGTATATATTTTGTTTATTAAGTGTATATTCCAATGTGAAGTTGTGCATTGTGTATGTATATATACACGCCCGTATGCTGCCTTTGTCCTGATAATAAATATGGTTCAAAACCTGTTTACAATGTATTTTCCATTGACTATAATTCGCAGATATTTCCCGTCTAAACTCATTAAGCTATAATTTTTATGCGTATGTTTCGTTTGTATGGCGTCTATTTTATTGCCTTTCTAGTGTAGGTATAGGTCTCAAAATCCAAGAATAACGGCTGAGAGGATTCGTCGTGCTGACCCCACGACACCTCCCAATCTGCAGGCCTTAGGGCTGAACAGCGGTCGCTTCCTAGGCTCTGGCCCTTCGAGGCTGTTAGCCAGGGGTTTGGTACGGTTTTTAGTGTAAGCGTTTACTGTCTTGTGATCTCCTGAAGAAAAAATGTTTGAGAATAATCAGGCCTAGAATATATTTTCATTTTATCCAATATGCCTAGCCATTTTCAGTTTCAAATTGCTATTCATCTTCTGAAATATATATTTCACCGTAAATCATGTGAAATCTGCAAGAGACATTCCGCCTAAATGTTTAAAATTCGCTAAGCTACCTGTGTCTCGTCGCATGTACGTATACGTCAGTCATGCCTCCATGCCGTACAGCTAGTCGCCCCGGAAGCCGCACTTCGCTCCCATACAGTCAGCGTTCCAGTATTACCTACAGTTCAATGTATACTTCCTGCTCTGTACCGCGAGAATTGCGTTTACAGCGACATTGCAGATGGTAGCACTTACTGCACCCAGAGCTTATGATGGTTAAATGAGACTTCGTCAGTAAAACCAATATAAAATGAAAAATAATCCTTAACATGTTAATAATAGAGAAGATAATGCACATACAAAAACTAACGTTTCACATTTGAGCTGGGCTTAAGTTATAGAAACATCAAATATATACAATTTTAACATTTACAGTTGATATATTAGGATCATCTCACTGCTGCATGCCACATAAAAATTTCAGAATTTCCTCGACATGAATAACGGGAGCACCTTCTCAGTCCTTTTCTTACTGTTATATACAGCAGTGGACGCACACATTTTTCTACCACTACTTCGCTGACCCTTTGTTCATGACCAGATATCAGGATACGTTTTATAGCACATATACTTCAGTGCGTGCGTCCGTAATGTCATTATATCCATCACCCAATCTCACTGCACTAAAAAGAGATTCTATTGCTTCTCCAGAAAATCATCCAATGACAACATAAAAGAACCCATTTTGCAGTAGATAAGACACACATTCCTCTATAGATTTCAGTTAGCGAGACAACATCTGCCGTCTCGTTAGTCAGAATCTTCAGTTTTGCACGTTTTGATTCCAATTGAATTATGTTGACGTACTCGATGAAATCAACATTCAGCCATTGTAGTATGTATCTGCTGATGAATAGAAATGCACACAGCCTGAATTGTTTTGCCGAATGTGCTGACTTCTGTAAATGACGTTGTGGAATGGGAAAAATTATTATAAACTGATTCCATGAAGCACACCGTCGGTTCCGCGTATGAAAAGACTAAACATGTGTTTATAAACGGGCATGGTTTTCTTTCATGAAGCGAATAGGAACCGTAAACGCTGGGGAAATATTTGTACAACAGAACATTCCTCTTTTCCAAATTCCTGTTTTTTCGTAATCCCAACAGGCTTGAATGTCAAGTCTCTCTGGAGGTGATAAACTTCTTTCACATATTTGGAGATGATGATGCCAATGCTTTCATTTCTCTATTTTGGAACTGGGATAGCACATTTTTTATCAGATGGTAATAGTCGAAACTGAAAACAAGTTTACGACTGGGATAACATGAATGAGTCGTACAGGTTCTCACTTTTCCCTCTCCAAAATGTTTATAGGCTATGGTTCTATGATTTCCAGTCAACGGCATTAATTATTTCTCTACTAAAAGGAATAGATCGGAATCTTCTAAACCTTTAACGAGGAAGTAGGCAGCAGGAATAGGGAACTTTTTTGAAAGTCCATTTGCAACAAAAGAAACAACAGTTTATTCACGAGAGCAGGAGATTTTCCAATATCTGTGGTGCATACACCTTCAACATTGACCACGCAAACGAACTTGTCACTGGTTCGTCGTACCTAATTAACCGTTTAATCGACAATCACTGTTACACTCCTCTCTGATAGTCTGAGCGTTTTACATTCAGCTCTAAGTCTTTACTTCACCAATTGCGAAATCCCGACATCACACTCAACATTTCCCCTTTATGCGACCTGTCCGGAGTACTTTGTGACGGAGCTGCAAGTTGCCGGAAGTGGATCGTGTGAAAGGAGCCTAATACTACTCTCGGTCGTTCAGAGATGGCGAATCGATTAGCCGGACATGTTGGAAATTGGGTTTGTTTTGGTTTGTTCTTATTGTACGTAGTCAGTGTAATTTCATGATAGTTGACGAAAGATGTTTTCTTTGCAGAATATAAGTGTGCGAGTGTATTTAAATGAGTCAGTGGACACTTTTGGATCTGTAATTATACGCAGTTATATGAGAGTATGTTTGTTTTGATCGTACTGTATTGTGAACGAGGATTAAGTCTAACTATGGTAGTGCCCCTCATACAACTACTCTTAAGTTTTCTACAGTATAAAACATTCAGTGAGAAATGGATTAGGAATATACATCGTGATTATTTTAAAGTCGATGACAAAACTATAATGTGCATACATCATTTTGAGAATAAGCATGGGGTTAGGGAAGACTTTTATCTACTTCCAAGCGGTGAACCTATTCGTGTTCCTCGAAACATATAAATTTAGATATAATATAATTGATATAGTGGTATTCCGTCAGTTTGGCCGGATCTTGGAGTATAACGAAAGTTATAATTGTGACAGATGGAGCAATCTGTACGCCGTTACGCAGAAGAAATATGGACTTGGAGGGATTAGTTGGGTTTGTAACGCAAGGTTTTACACTATCAACACTTTCCGATTCATGCTGTGGTTATCTGTTATCAAGCAGACTACATCAAACCGAAGCTCGTCCATGTAGGTTAAATATCAATTTTTAGAGTCAATAGGGTTTT
Source organism: Anabrus simplex (assembly GCF_040414725.1). Classification (NCBI taxonomy): domain Eukaryota; kingdom Metazoa; phylum Arthropoda; class Insecta; order Orthoptera; family Tettigoniidae; genus Anabrus; species Anabrus simplex. Next base: position 159,418,562 of record NC_090279.1, on the reverse strand, counting down.
TGCACTCATATTCTTTAATGAGTAAAAACCTATTAGGCCTACATTTTTAGTGTCTGTACATTTTATCACTAAGGTTACCATCATTGACTGAAGTGTTGCTATGCCATACGTCAACATTATGTTAGCATTGCCAAGGCCGTTCATAGGGTTAACATAGGGTTAACATAATCAATTCGGGTGTGCTTGGGCTGAGTGGCTCAGACGTTTAAGGCGCTGGCATTCTAACCCCAAGTTGGCAGGTTCGATTCTGTATCAGTCCGGTAGAATTTGAAGGTGCTCAAATACGTCAGCCTCGTGTTGGTAGATTTACTGGCACGTAAAAGAACTCCTGCGGGACTAAATTCTGGCACTTCGGCGTCTCCGAAAACTGTGAACAATTAGTTAGTGGGACGTAAAGCCAATAGCATTATTATTTCGGGTGTACTTCCCTTTCATTGGGTGCTGAATATAATAAATTGTCACTACTTCAAAACGAAGGCAACAAATTATGTTTCATAGTTCTCATGAGAGGGAATAAATTGAAGAATTTCGCATCTTCATTTATTCTGAAACATTCAAAATGATTACAAGTTTCAAATCTTACGTTATGGTCCATATTGAAATGTACTTAAAGCCAGAGAATAATACTAGATTATATTATTATAGTATTATTCTCTGATTCTATATGATGATGTAAATATCATTTTAAGAGATTTATAATGTATTTTCATCTATCGAGCGAAGTGAAATCTAAGAGAAAACGTTATTTTACTAATTGAAATGTCTGAATAATCAGTTTGTTCTCTTTTCTAGTAGAATATATGTGATTCCCTTTGATGTCGCATTTATCACGTTAAATTACCGCCCTTGGTGTAATATATACGTGATATTTTCGAGTTAGCTGATACCAGCAGTCCGGCTACTTCAATCGCCATGTTTTTTAAATATTACAGTCTGAGGATTGGAGTCGGTCATGGCTGAGCCAGCAGCCAAGCCCCGCCAAGCCAACCGACCAATCACCATGAACGTTATCGACCTGCCGACCAGTCAGAGCCTTCTGTATACCAGTAAACCAGTATATCAACCTAGCACCTAAACCACCACAAAAAGAAAAAACTCTACGCTACTACCACGCCAAGCCAAGTCAAGTCGTTGCCTATGTCATACTAGCGGCCGTGACAAGTTCAAGGTTTGGTACGTCAGTATGTGTGCGGGCCGAGCGTTTTCAGCTGCAGCCGCTAGAGCTGCTTATGAGCTGTGTCGCGATTAGTTTAGATTGCTTTGTGTGCAAATAGTGCACAGTGTAATAAGAGTTCAATCAGATAAGAGAAAGCATTTTAACCATCTGTGGGACGCTAACAGTAGGGAAGCAAAGAGAGTTCTAAATTGCTGAGTGAGCACTTGAAGTCTAGTAGTGTAGAAATGCAGGTTCATTGCAAGACCATTGACCCGTAGTATAGTAGGCTAGCAATGTCGATTTGCGGATTTTGAATAAGAGAGCGAGCCTAACCTCACAGTTGCTATCTTGAGGGCCTAACCTTTCTTTAACGGCTAGTTGCCCTTACCGACGTCTAAGAGAGCGAGCCTAACCTCACATACGCCATCTTGAAAGGATTATCCTTAGCTTTAACGACAATATGCCCTTCCCGACGCCAAATACAAAAGATGGCGGCTACACACAACTGTTTAAGAGATGACCTAGGAGCGTTTGCGCAAGATGGCGGCTATACACGGCTTCTTATGGTGAAGATGACGGCCATTTGCGCTTGCGCAAGATGGCGGCTACACATAGGCTCTTATCGAGAAAGGTGCTGGCCATGTGCGATTGCACAAGATGATGGCAATACATGGGCTCTTATGCAGAAAGATGACGCCATGGGCGCTTGGGCAAGATAGCGGCTACATATAGGCTCTTACGGAGAAAGATGCCGCCCGTGCGCGATTACACAACATGGTGGCTATACATGGGGTCGTATGGAGAAAGATGACGGCCATAGGCGCTTGTGCAAGATGACGGCTATACACAGGCATATATGGAGAAAGATAGCTTAGAGGTTACTGCGAAAGATGGCAGATATACACAGGCTTTTGAGAGGCGGCCTAAGGGAGCTTGCGCAAGACGGCGGCTGTACATAGGCTGTTATGAGACGGCCAAGGGGCGCTTGCGCAAGTTGGCGTCTACACATAGGCTTATATGGAGAAAGCTAGCTTAGAGGCTACTGCGCAAGATGGCGGCTATACATAGACTCTTATGAGACAGCTTAAGGGCGCTTGGGCAAGATGGTGGCTATACACGGCCTCTTATGGAGACAAACAAATTATCGGATAAACATATGCAATAAGTACAACATTTTGAATTCAGTTAAATGTTTATTGTATAATGATTTCAAAAATTAAAACAATCCAATACAACAGTCTTGGTTTTGCTGTCGACAAGGTTGCTATGCTCTTTAACAGCTTTCTGCGAAGAGGTAGCATGCTTCTGAAATTGTAATGCCTCCTGCAACATTCAAATTAAACAAAACATTTACTGTTTATGAAATATATTATACTATATATTTTATGCTTTACAAAGAAGATAATGCAGTTCTTACCTTGTTGTTATTCATGTATTTTGTTCATTTTCTGAATTATCTTGATCATGTACCGAAATGAATGGAGAAAGATTATCCATACACTGTGTACAGTGTTCATTCCTCGGTATTGGTCCATCACAATCATCATCACTATTTTTATCTCCATGCTTGTAATGGCGTCGACAGGTTCTGCATAAAGCTACATCGATTAACATCTTACTGTGGAGAGGAAAGATGTCCCAAAAATTATTTACGAAAGGAGCAGCATACGTAGATAATAATCCTGGTGGTAAACATTGAATCACGTGTTTCGGCATCTCAGATAAGGTTCCATGTTTATAGAACATTTTAATAGCCTTACTTGTGTGAGATAAATAAGATGTTGCGTATAAGCATGTGAACAGCATGCACATTGACAGTTTTGTTTGTTATTAAGACGATTTTCTATAACCGTGTAGACTTTTTCTTCTTTCTATTCCATGGCGTGCGATGTCGAAGCACACACTAATGTTGATGATAAAGGACTATTCCGTAGGAGGAGGTATTGAGTTAACCTTAGTAACTGTTTGAGGAGGAGGAGGAGGAGGAGGCGGAACGTAGCTGACCTCTGAGGCGGAAGGAAGGAACACGGCTATATCCGGTTGGAGGAAAAGGAGGAGGAGGAGGATGAGCTGGGGGAGGAGGAGGAGGAGGAAGCTGTTATCTTAACAGCTGTTACATTTAAAAACTAGTGTCCAAAATGATGTCGGGAAGGAACTATGTCGTTGACGTTTCTGTATCTAACAGCGTGACGATACGGAGGCTAGCACAATCCCTTCTCCTCCTCTTCCTTGTCTTTGTTACAGGTATAGAGGTCAGCTCAATCCCCTCCTCCTCCTCCTCCTACAGTTCTGTATCCGACATCGTAAACATGATAGTGAACAGCACAACCCCTCCTCCACAGCGATGACGTCAACACAGTTATGCTTGTTTAGTTATGTTCGTTAACAAGGTTACTCTCTAGTAATCTCATCCTTTTACGATAGGTGTAAAGGGAATGCAATAAGTAGAACATTTATTTACTGGTTTTTACCCTATTTCTACATGTAATGCCACAATAACATTATTGTTGTAACATGTGTTATCTTTACACTGTAATACGTCTACGGTGTAATTCGTCTTCTATTTCTTGAATCTCTAGTACATACACTGTGTGTCTAGCATCTTGATAAGCCCTTAGGAGTTGCAATCTTTCAACGAGTAAGTTAACAGTACTGCCATATTTAACCACGTGGGGCATAGTTCTTCCTCCTCCTCCACAATAGACGCATTTTTACAGATAGAAAGGCAGTTGTTATTTGCCGGTGTTGTTATTTGCCAGTTGCAGTGTAAAACTATACATCATGTCTACCTGTAAAACACCTATTATGTTTATGAGTGATCTTTGTAGTGTGAGTTTTTCAAGACTTGACAATCTTCAACGACATAAAGCTGTAAAGCATAGCTTCGAAATATATTCATGCAAACAATGTACTGCTATATTTAACAAACGTGATAATCTCACACAACATGTAAATTCTAAACACATTTGTTTAAATAATTTACCAGTAGAACGCATAGAAAGGTTAACTAATGTCGAAAGCGCGATAAAAAAAAGCGTAATCGAAACGATATAACATCGTCTCAGCTTACTAACCTCACACCACCAGATAAAGAAGAGATGCATAAGGAAGAAAAAAGAAGAACATAACGTTTCGTTTCCATCAGAGGCTTTTAATTCTACTTTTTCTAAGCCAACAACATCTTCTGTAGCTGTGCAAACATCTCAAGAAGAAAAGCAAGATGCAGCAGTAGAAGATAAATAAGAGGATTTGACCGCTTCTTTTTAATCAAACCGTGTTAAGTTTTTGTGTGTTGATTAAATTGCAGAAGTACATACCGCATCAAAACACGTTCTTACGTTTTCTACACATCAACTGTCTGCACGTATTAGCATAACTCTGTTACCCTGTGTAGATGTAAGATACTGTAAAGACGTTAACTTACTCGTTGAACGATTACAACTCCCAAGAGCTTATCAAGATGCTGATACACAGTGTATGTACGAGAGATTCACTAAATAAAAGACGAATTACGTCGTGAACGTATTATGGTGTAAAGACAACATAAGTCACAACAATAATGTTAATGTGACATTATATATAGAAATAGGATAAAAACCAGCAAATAAATGTTCTTCTATTGCATTCCCTTTACACCTATCGTAAAAGCATGCGATTGTTAATGAAAATAACTAAACAAGCATAACTATGTTCACGTCATCGCTGCGGAGGAGGGATTGTGCTGTTCTCTATCATGTTTACGCTGTCAGATACAGAACTGTAGGAGGAGGGGTATTGAGCTGATCTATATACATGTAACAAAGATAAGGAAGAGGAGGAGAAGGGATTGTGCTGGCCTCCATATCTCACGCTGTGAACTGACACTAAGAACACGACGAAGACCCAGTGCGGTGGATTTGGTCAAAACTAGGAAAAAACTGCTAGGAACTGGACCCGGGCCTCTTACAGATAACAAACATATAAGAGACGCAAAGAAATAAAAATATAACAGTAAACAGGGCAAGAAATGAAATTTTATTATGGAGAGAAAATCAAAAAAAAGGTAGCATAGGTTAAACAAGGGGGCCAAAAGTCAAATACGTAATATTAATAATATGTGGCCCATGATCAAAGTACACAAAATTATTTGATTATAGCTCCTTCACACACGCTTACCTTCATAAAAGACGTGATGAAAAGATTGGTATAAGGACTTGGCATCTATCATAAATTAATTGAAGAATGTGAATTCAGGTGGGTACAAAACATTTCTTTGTAGCACATCAGGTCTAAACAGTCATAATTTTAGGGAGTAACAGCACATAATCATAACATTCTCCCTTGTAATTCCTCAGATAAGACATAAAAGTCTCAACAATAAAAATCACGTCCCCCGAGAATACAATATCATTAAGTAAAAGAGCTTAAGACGGGAGAATAGGGAAGGGTGCACCGAGCTCATAACATACGGTAAATGCAAAGAGAAGAGGGGAAGTTACCATGGTTTCACGCCAAACAGCAAAAAATACGGAAATGCAACCCGCAAAGAATAAAACATATTAAACTAGAAAATAGGTAAAGAAAGCCAATGACGGTAATGTGAAACGAACAATAAATAAGTCAATTAGACACAAAAGGTATCACGGACCCAAGCGTCAGAACTAACCACGCTCACACAGAGACCAAGGGACGTATAATAACGTCAACGCACAGCACATAACAATATAAACAACCGCTCTCGAGCTCAGACAATATGAACCACAAAGTGGTCCATTTTAAAGAGACGGAGTGTCTCCAACACCAAAACGCACAGAAGCAGACCAATCACGTTGTCAGCTTGTATTCATACTAAGTCTATGAAGTGGACATGAATTATACAGAACACGCGATAAAATTACACAACATGAGCTCAAGCGGAATGTTAATGAAGCGACATGAGTGAAAGGTCTTGGTCGGCACACAGCAAGCAATCACACACACACACACACACACACACATGAATCCGTGTCACCTTCTATTCTCAAAATAAACATACCGGACCGGTAAATGAAAATACCGAAAGAAGCGTGTAAAAGTAAAGTTAAAGCACAAATAAATTAGAAACACGTGTAATGAGGGAAGCCTTTCTAACCCAACCATGGTGACCACAAAACGAAGCAGTAATAAAACCTAGAGAAGATTAAAGAAAACTAAATACCTCAATTACACAAGCAATTCACGTTCTGGAAAGGCCGAGATATGTACAAAGACACCTTGAATCTGTTAAAATATCTTTCATATGCCACAATGGCGACTTGGAAATCCAATCCTTCCATCTTCTCAAGTCAAAAATCTCCACACCACCTCCCAGAAAGATAACTCGACAAGACGGGGCAGAAAAGAAATGCTTTGACTTATGCTAACGTATGAGATGCCATCTACCGGAATAAGGAAAGATTACATAGTGGTAACAACACATGATGGGAAAGAGTAACAGTTCATAGATACAAGAGTTAGGTAGGAACGTGAAGACTTCAGAAAAGGCAAACGTAACATAAAGTGATATGGTGCGGTTGAGCTGTTAGATACAGAAATGTCAACGACATAGTTCCTTCCCGACATCATTTTGGAGAGAGGATTAAGCAAGCGGCCCTTTCTCGACATAATCCCTTCCCGACACTATTTTTTAATGCAACAGCTGTTAAGATAACAGCTTCTTCCTCCTCCGACCGGATATAGCCGTGTTCCTTCTTTCCGCCTCACAGGTCAGCTACGTTCCTCCTCCTCCCACAGTTACTAAGGTTAGCTCAATCCCTCCTCCTATGGAATAGTCCCTTATCATCAACATTAGTGTGTGCTTCGACATCGTACGCCATGGAATAGAAAGAAGAAAAAGTCTACACGGTTATAGAAAATCGTCTTAATAACAAACAAAACTGTCAATGTGCATGCTGTTCACATGCTTATACGCAACATCTTATTTATCTCACACAAGTAAGGCTATTAAAATGTTCTATAAACATGGAACCTTATCTGAGATGCCGAAACACGTGATTCATTGTTTACCACCAGGATTATTATCTACGTATGCTGCTCCTTTCGTAAATAATTTTTGGGACATCTTTCCTCTCCACAGTAAGATGTTAATCGATGTAGCTTTATGCAGAACCTGTCGACGTCATTACAAGCATCGAGATAAAACTAGTGATGATGATTGTGATGGACCAATACCGAGGAATGAACACTGTACACAGTGTATGGATGATCTTTCTCCATTCATTTCGGTACATGATCAAGATAATTCAGAAAATGAACAAAATACATGAATAACAACAAGGTAAGAACTGCATTATCTTCTTTGTAAAGCATAAAATACATAGTATAATATATTTCATAAACAGTAAATGTTTTGTTTAATTTGAATGTTGCAGGAGGCATTACAATTTCAGAAGCATGCTACCTTTTCGCAGAAAGCTGTTAAAGAGCATAGCAACCTTGTCGGCAGCAAAACCAAGATTGTGTCAGTAGAATGTTATAATTTTTTAAACCATTATACAATAAATATTTAATTGAATTCAAAATGTCGTACTTATTGCATATATTTATCCGATAATTTATTTGTCTGCCAGGGGCTTAAATGTAACCAATGTATTTTTTATGGCACTAGGCGTTCTGTTTAATTCGCTCCTGCATGAGCTACAAGCTCATAACCTATGCCAACAGATTGAAATAATGTGTTTCCGAACCGATATTTCATGTTACATGTTTATGCGATAATGTGTTAAAGTGCTAGGGGCTTAAATGTAAGCAATGTATTTCTTATAGCGCTACGCGAACTGTTTATTTCACTTTCCGCATGAGCTACATCCTCATAACCCATGCCAACAGATTCAAATAGTATATTTCCGAACAGAAATTTCAAGTTACATATTTATCCGATAATTTGTTCGACTGCTAGATGCTTAAATGTAACCAATGTATTTTTTATGCCAACAGATTGAAATAATATGTTTCCGAACCGATATTTCATGTTACATGTTTATGCGATAATTTGTTAAACTGCTAGGTGCTTAAATGTGAGCAATGTATTTCTTATAGCGCTACGCGAACTGTTTATTTCACTTTCCACATGAGCTACATGCTTATAACCCATGCCAACAGATTCAAATAGTATATTTTCGAGCCGAAATTAAAAGTTACAGGTTTATGCGATAAATTGTTCGACGAGCTAGAATAACATAGAGGGGCTGTATGCCTGATATCAGCGCTCCCTGCTGAAGCTAGTTGATGAGGGGAGCCATGTTAACGGTTGTCAAAACAAAGCGAATTGGCGTTAGAGCGTTTGTTGAGGTGACAGGGAGATCGTGCATGCCAATTTAATTTCCTAAGTTTTAAGAAATGAAAAGATAAATCCTGGCTTTCAAGAATGCCAACCGTAAGCTTAGCGTATGGTTGTATTAATCGCAGTAATTAAACCAAGGATATATCGTATTTTAAGTATTGCTGAATTTTAGCCGAGATTCCATTTTGTAATTTCTGTTTGTAATTAAATCCATTTTATTGTTTACACAGCGAAAGTACGGATAGCTATAGTAATTATTTGTCGGATTATGTTTCAGGTTTTCTTTCAAGAAAAAGGAAATAACGGAACAATGCGATGTGAGGACGAAAAGAGATACATGGTACCGTATCCCACTGAATTCAGTCGCTTATGCTCTTTACATTTCGAAAATATTACCAACGGCGTTTACTGGCAAATGCCGTCCCAGCCCTATTTAATTTTCATTCACATTTACAAACAAAGAAAATAGAGCGCCCACCACTAAGGAAACGTAACCACGAAAAGTCACCTATTTCGGTCAAACGTACACCAAGCATGGTAAATACAATATTTTAATGCTATTTGTGAAATTTATGCAGCCTTATTGTACATGGCCGGCCCCGTGGTGTAGGGGTAGCGTGCTTGCCTCTTACCCATTGGCCCGGGTTCGATTCCCAAAGAGGTCAGGGATTTTTACCTGGACCTGAGGGCTGGTTTCGAGGTCCACTCAGCCTGCGTGATTAGAATTGAGGAGCTATCTGACGGTGAGATAGAGGCCCCGGTCTCGAAAGCCAAGAATAACGGCCGAGAGTAATGACCCTCCTTCCCAGTCGTATGCCCCGACCCAAAGTCCCGTGCTCCAGAACACTGCACTTGAGGTGGTAGAGGTGGGATCCCTCGCTGAGTCCGTGGGATAAAACAACCCTGGAGGGTAAACAGATTAAGAAAGAAAGACAGTACTCATAAGGATGCAATAATTTTAAATATTAATGTCCACCGTTTTTATTGTAATTTACGCTTAACCACAACAGCCAAGCAGGGGAACGCTCTCGTTCCGATTTCGAGGCCTATTCGTATGTCACTGTGCGATGATTTCGAACTACCCTACAATGAACTGATCGTGATGTTGGCCTCGTTCTGCAATATGATGAAGTGGCGGTATTCGCAGTCTATGATTTTTTATGCTTTGAGCTTTCGGCAACAGTCTTTAATTCTCCCCCAGTGATTCTGAAATGCGTATTTTGTACACTTTTCGTCATTTAAAGGCCATGTCCCCTTGCTTGCTTGACCACAGGAAACAGGGCGGACGTTCCTTCTATTAGCTTCACCCAGGCAGCGCTTCCGCGTCTCTATGTTATTCTAACTCGTTGATATAAGCCTATGTATAGCCGCCATCTTGCGCAAGCGCCCCTAAGCTGTCTCATAAGATCAGCCGCCATCTTGGGCAAGCAGCTCATAAGCCGTCTTTGTCAACGACATTAAAGATATATAGACTGCTAAACATACTCGTTACAGCGCCCCTGTCTGAAGCTCAGTGAACTACGGCCGCCATGACAGTTGTAGGCAAGAGAACTTGACACTTTGAGACTGGCCGGCTAGTATATTACTCAGTGTGGTGCGAGTAGGTTCGGGTGTTCAGTGTTTCGTCTTACTTAGCTTCCTTGGGAGCGGTACGAGGTTTTGTATTATATGTCTTAAATTCTAACTCACTCCCCACATCATGGTGGAGTCGAGTGGGGGACAGAGTATGGAGGAGGAGTCTGTAGAAGTTGATATTCGTGAGTACTCTATGGAAAATACACTTGTGTTAAATGACCCAACCCCATCGGATCGTAACAGTGCTTCCTCTACTAAGGTTGATGTGTATGCTCTTAAACCTGAAACGCCGACATACGATGATACCCATAAAGGCCCCTATCTAGTATTTGTGGAGGCCATTTATGAAAGTAAGAAATTGGGCAGTATACATCCCATGGCTTTGGGAAAACTTTTTTATGACCGTAAATTTTCAGGTGTTACTCAAATTGCTCGGCGAAGTCGCCATAGGATTCAAATTGAGTTTGAGACAAGCACAAAAGCTAATAACTTTCTCACCAATCCTATCTTAAAGGGAAAAAATCTTAAAGCGTTTATTCCTTCCGCGTCACTATATAAGATAGGAGGTATTCGAGGGGTTGATAAAGATTTGTCCGTAGAGGAAATTTGTCAGGTTGCTGAATCGACCGCCCCTATCGTTGGAGCTCAGAGAATGAACCGCCGCTCCGTTCAGGATGGCCGGGTCAGTTATATTCCAACTGGCACCATTAAACTCACATTTCGTAGCCAGACTTTACCTGCCTTCGTCTCCATTTATCAGGTCCGTACCCAGGTCGACCCATTTGTCTTTCAACCGACTATCTGTCGGCGATGCCAACGATATGGCCATACCAGAAAAAACTGTAGGGCTCAACTCCCTCGATGTGCCAATTGCACACAAGATCATGAAACTACAGTATGTAAGAATCCTACCAGACTTTGTCTCAATTGTTCCGGGGAGCATTCCGTGGGATCTCTACAATGCCCAGAACATAAACGACAACAGGGTATGAAAAAACAGCAGGCTTTGGAAGTTTTTCCTTTATCCTCCGAGTCCTTTTTTACCCCAGTGTCCAATAGATTCAGCCCCCTTTTGACCCTACAACAATTTCCTCCACTCCAGAAATCTGCGCCGGTTCTACAGAATCAGCAGCCCAGAAAACGTAAATTCACGGCGGTTGTCTCATCCCCCACTCCGAGTCCGGATAGGTCACCAGGGTATGATGTCCAGGGATATCGTGAACTCCTCAAAATACCTCCCTCGGCTACGACTGCATTATCTTCCACTGCCTCTGTATCCGGGACGAACACTCCCTTTCCTTCCCAGCAGGCTGTGTCGCCTGCGACCGCAAAGCCAGAAACATCCCGGGCTTCGAACCCGGTTTCGAAATTAATTCCAGCTATTTCCGATAAACTTGGGGCGTATGCTAAGGCAGCTGAGCACGATGCCAAATGGTCAGAAAGGCTCCTTACTCTACAGGAGGAAGTTGTGGCTCTTTTACGCAACCTCGAATCTTCTGTTGCTTCACAGAATTGGTCTACCAGGAATGCCGGTAGTAATGTAACCAAATAACACGTATTCCCTCTGATAATGGTTGTATATCTACCTCATATCCTATTCATTCCCAATATCGCAGTACCACAATATAGACGTGTTCGATTCTCGATATCTAACCGTAGTTACCTTATCCATTTATTTTCTATCTCCCACCCGGTCTAGTAGTTTCGATACCTTTCTTTCTCCCCTCGGTGTTGACCCGGTCTGTTTGTGATTAGTAGGGATGGGCATGAGCGCAGCTCGAGCTGATGACGTCACTGCTCGATCTAGGTCGAGCAGTACTCGAGCAGGAGTATGGCCTGCCATCTATGAGTGATTACCTTGTACTAAATCAGATGAGTGGCAATCTTCTTTGCTCTTTTAATACTAATGAAATGAAACCAGTGTGTGTACAGGAACACAACTGAACAAACTATATCCTCACCCGGCAATTTCAGAAATAGCTTGTTACATTTCGTACCATGAAAATAATATTTATAATGATAACGCCTTAACATTATTAACGGAATACATTGAATCCCTTACACAACATAGGAGTATATGGATTATATGGTTTTTATCCTAGAGTAATATTATCGCCTGAGAAATGATACGGCGTAATATGTAAGTAAGTCCGCCTCTATGGTGTAGTGGTTAGCGTGGCGACCCCCGGAGGTCCGGGTTCGATTCCCGGCTCTGCCACGCAATTTGAAAAGTGGTACGAGGGCTGGAACGGGGTCCATTCAGCCTCTGGAGATCAACTGATTAGAGGTGGGTTCGATTCCCACCTCAGCCATCCTCGAAGTGGTTTTTCCGTGGTTTCCCATTTTCACACCAGGCAAATGCTGGGGCTGTAGCTTAATTAAGACTACGGCCGCTTCCTTTCCACTCCTAACACCTTTCCTGTCCCATCGTCGCCATAACACCTATCTGTGTCGGTGCGACGTAAAACCAATAGCAAAAAAAAAACAGTTATATTATATCGGACGCAGGACTTCAGGTCTGTTCACATTTTTTATTATGTAGGAGAAATAGTAAATATAGCATTATAATAAAACTGAACAGAATATATCATTAAAATGATACATACAATGTTCAGAAGAACCAAAAATGGAAGTAGCGACCAGGTAACGAAAGGAAAACCACACAAATACTATCACTATGCAGAGCTCATCACCATGTCGAGCAGTCACTTCCATTTGATAAAAAAAAGTAATTCTGGGCATATATGGATTTAATAAACTGATGACTTACGGTACGTACGTATTTCTGTAGAATGGACGGTATCGCTAATGACTCTACTTCTACTCTACGCGTAGTGCCGGAAGGTGAATATCAACGTGAATGAGTGCAGACGGAATTGTGGCTCGAGCCCTAACACACACTCCTACTTAGCGCACATGCAAGCCTACGTCACGAAGGAATTCCGTGTTGCTCGATCTGGCTCGACCACGCTCGACACACCAGTTCGTGACGTCAGCACTCGAGCCTGCTCGAGCAGGCGATCGAGTGACTTGAGTCTAGGGAATGTCGAAGGAGCAGCCATCATCGGCTTTGCTCGTGACTGCTCGAGAAACCTCGGCGTTTAGTACCGCCTACCTAGCTATTGCGCGCCACGTGTGGGGCAAGGAGAAGAAGAAGCTCTGTTTTGTTTGTTGTTGGTTGCAGCTTTTCGCGAAGCCAGTATTGCTTTTAAATCGTGCTGCTGTGTTCAGACTGTGTTAATAGACTTCTGCAGTATTTGGAGGTCCACTTCATGAAACAGTGAATTAGTTACGTGCATTAAGTGGTTTATTGCGCATTGTAGTGAAATTTTTGTGATTGCACAATGGACAATTTCGTATGTACTGAGTGTAATCAATTTTTCAATTACAGGAAAAATTTAAATCATAACGTAAGAACAAAGCACACTAACAAAAACCCTAAATTTTCGTGTGATTTGTGTAGTTTTACCTCTCACACAAAATACAATTTAGAACGACATAAAAATTCACAACATAAGACTGCGAAGTGTGAACAACCTCAAGTAAAATGTCCGCTTTGTGTAGAAGAATGTGCTACAAAATCCGATATGGTGGCACATTTTATTAATTTTCATGAGATTCGTATCGCAAAGGAAAGTTTAAAATTTGCGAATGAAGAGGATTTCCTTAAGTGGAAACGTGAAAAAGAAAGTGAGCAAGTGTGTGAATTTGTTGTATGTCGCTCCAAGTACGAATGTAAAGATGGTTCTTCTAAAATGAAATACAGGTGCCACAGGGATGGGACCTTTAACTCAAGGGGTAATCATGAGCGTCACCAGAAAGTACTTGGAAGCAACAAGATAAGTGGTCATTGTCCAGCAAATATTGATGTTACTTTTCAGTCTGGAGAAGTGCATGTTTCATTTTGTGCAACACATGTAGGCCACCAAGAAGAGTTAGGTCGCATGAGATTATCGCTGTCGGAAAGAAATGACTTAGCGAGGAAGATTGCGATGAAAATTCCTTTCGATAGAATCCTTGATGAGGTTAGAGATTCTATTGGTGAAACTGACATTGAACGCATTCATCTTCTGACCAGAAAAGATCTATTTAACATTGAGCAAGAGTACAATTTAAAATCTGAAGCTGTGCGGCATGAGAATGATTGTACGAGTGTCGAAGCATGGATTCGTGAAATGGACGAACGTGGAGGAATAGTACGCTTTTACAAGGGTCAAGACATGTCTTCTATGCTGTACCCTCAATTAAAACCAGAGGACTTCGTTCTAATTATAATGAATGAGGCGCAGCAAGAAATGTTACTACGATACGGCGACAAGTTCATTTGTATTGACAGCACACATGGTTTAAATAAGTACGGATTTGAACTAACTACCCTCCTAGTCGTAGATGACAAGTTCCAAGGATTTCCGTGTGTGTTCATGCTATCAAATAGGACGGATGCATTTGTGATGGAAGTGTTTTACAGAGTTATTAAAGAGGCTCTGCAAGTGACACTACAGCCAAAAGTGTTCATGTCAGACATGGCAGAAACATTTTACAGTGCCTGGCTATGCGTAATGATGCCTGCCAAATTCCGCCTGTTCTGTTCGTGGCATGTTGACCGTGCTTGGAGGAAAAACCTTTCTAAAGTTAAAGGCCGAGAGAAACAGGTGGAGGTGTACAAGGAGCTCAGAGTATTGTTGGAGGAAAGAGACGAGGCTGCTTTTTCGAGAATGCTCTATCAAGAAATAAATAAATTAAAAAGTGACCCTGACACAAGAGATTTTGGTATTTATTTCGAGGCCAATTATGAACACTCTGCAAGTAGCTGGGCTTATTGTAAACGTCTCAATGCCGGCCTTAACACTAACATGCATCTAGAGCGCATGCATGGAGTAATTAAACACATATACATGGAGGGTAAGAAGCCTAAGAGACTGGACATCGCAATCCATATCCTCATGCGATTTGTGAGAGATAAACTTTATGACCGCCTTATTTACATGAATAAAGGCAAACTTACAAATAAACTCTCACAAATAAGACTAAGGCATGCCAATTCATTATCGTTACAACCAGGAGAAATTATTTGCGGTGAGGATGTATGGACTGTTCCATCCACGAAGAAAAGTGAACTGTACGAGGTCAGAAGAACGGGTGAAATGAATTGCGGCTGTGACCTGAAGTGTACAGAGTGCAATACCTGCATTCATTCGTACGTTTGTACATGCCACGACTCTTCAATTAAATTTAATATGTGCAAACATATACACCTAGCGGCTAAATATATTGGTGGTGCTAATGAACATATTTTAGAATCAGATACAAATTTAGTCATGCAGGAAGCACCTTCAAATGAAGAAAAGGACATTATCCTGAAGGAACTGCGTAATCCCATGAAAAGAAGGCTAAGTGAGGACATAGAAGAGTGCAAGGCCAAGCTCCGAAAAAAGTTTGAAAGTATTCTCGCAACAATAGAATCACGAGAACATGTAGATATAATTGAGAAACAGCTCCAACCAATAATCCCAACTATACAAGCCCATAGCACAAAAGCAATGATCAGCACAGCACCTTCAACTTCAAAGGGGATAAAGTTTGAAACACAGCGACGATTATTTTCCACAAAAAAGCCCCATAAGAAAACTTCTTCGTCCTTGTCAAGGCCTACCGAGAGTGAACAGCAGGCAATTGCTGCAAATTTGTTACTCCAGTAAGAAAAATGTGTTATAGGCCCTCCGTCAGTAGAATAAACTCTTTCTTCTGCTTTCCTCGAGGCAAACCAGTGTAAGTAAATTCCAATATTGTGAAATATTAGTGGCGGTGCAGAGATTGCACTCATAGGTTTGACTTTAATTTGGCTTTTTTTATGTTTTAGGTGTGATCAATGGAAGGGACCTACCTACATACATACAAGATATGTTGAGATCACTTCCAATCCACAGATTTTAGGAATCCTCGGCACTTTAGTCAGGGGTAAGTCATGAATCAATCACTCAGTCTCTTAATCTGCATTTAGGGCAGTCGGCCAGGTGGAACATTCCCTATTGGTTTTTTTCCTAGCCTTTTCTTAAATGATTGCAAAGAAATTGGAAATTTCTTGAACATCTCCCTTGGTAAGTTATTCCAATCACTAACTCCCCTTCCTATAAATGAATATTTGCCCCAATTTGTCCTCTTGAATTCCAGCTTTATCTTCATATTGTGATCTTTCCTACTTTTAAAGACACCAGTCAAACTTATTCGTCTACTAATGTCATGCCATGCCATCTCTCCACTGACAGCTTGGAACATAACTGAGATTCAGTATGGACCCAACATGATTTTATCACTTGTAACATACCACTTAGTCGAGCAGCTCGTCTCCTTTCTCCGAAATTTTCCCAGCCCAAACTTTGCATTATTTTTGTAACGCTACTCTTTTGTTGGAAATCACCCAGAACAAATCGAGCTGCTTTTCTTTGGATTTTTTCCGGTTCTTGAGAATTAAGTTATCCTGGTGAGGGTCCCATACGCTGGATCCATACTCTAGTTTAGGTCTTACCAGAGACTTATATGCCCTCTCCTTTACATCCTTACTACAACCCCTAAATACCCTCATAACCATGTGCAGAGATCTGTACCCTTTAGTTACAATCATATTTATGTGTTTATCTCAATGAAGATCTTTCCTTATATTAACACCTAGATACTTACAATGATCCCCAAAAGGATCTTTCACCCTATCAACGCAGTAATTAAAGCTGAGAGGACTTTTCCTATTTGTGAAACTGACAGCCTGACTTTTAACCCCGTTTATCATCGTACCATTGCCTACTGTCCATCTTACAACATTATCGAGGTCATTTTGCAGTTGCTCACAATCTTGTAACTTATTGATTACTCTGTACAGAATAACATCATCAGCAAACAGCCTTATCTTTGATTCCACTTCTTTACACATATCATTTATATATATAAGAAAATATAAAGGTCCAATAATACTGCCCTGAGGAATTCCCCTCTTGATTTTTACAGGGTCAGAAAAAGCTTTGCCTACTCTAATTCTCTGAGTTCTATTTTCTAGAAATATAGCCACCCATTCTTGTTTTCTTCATGGGGCCTCTAAATATTAGTTCCTAATTAGTGTCGACCTCTAAGATCTTTTGCTACCATGTTTTTCCTTCATTCCCACCTAGATATACCTGCTCCCTTCACAAAGCAGCTGGTTGTTCTTATTGGGTCTTCTTGGATTTGTCCTCTCACTTCACCTGGTAGTCCTAGAGTAGAGAGTCTGATTCTACCCTACGCCTCACATTCGAAAAGTATGTGTTCAGCTGATTCCTCTGCTTCATTGTATTTCCTACATATGTTGTCTCTTATTACTCCAATTCTATGTAGGTTTTTTTTCAGATGGCAGTATCCTGTCAACAGGTCTACTACCCATCTTATATTTCCTCTGTTGAGTTTCAACAACTCTTTAGTATGCTTCTTGTTTAATCCTTTTTCAGTTCCTTTGCAAGCCTGCATCCTGGAGTAATTTTCCAGTTCTCCATTTGTCTCTTTTGTACCCATTTTCCTATGTAGTGTCGGGCTTGTCCATAGGAAATCCCGCATACAGGTTCCGGGCCTACAAAATGTGTTTCTGCCACTTTCCTGGCCAGTTTATCTGCCTTTTCATTTCCTTCTATACATTTATGCCTGGTACTCATGTTATTTTGACAATGTTGTACTTTGAGAGCTTCAGAAGAAATGAGTGGCAATACCAGACAATTCTGGATATTATCCGGACTGCCTCTAGTGCCTTAATGGCCGCTTGGCTGTCCGTTAAAATGAAAATGTTCTTATTCCTATAGTTCATTTTCAGATGTTCTTCAAGACATGTGATTTATATGGGTTGATTTCAGAATCTTCTGGAGCCTTGCTGTTTCATTGTGTGCTTCCACTTTCTCACAGAACGGTCTCCAAGATTTTCTTTTTGCTTTCCATATCTCTAGGTTATACTCAGTGAGTTTCCTATGATATACGTCCCACATACCATTTCTAGATGATATTCTATACAACATCCTAACCTCTTTTTTCATTTTGGCTAGTTTGATGTTCCACCACCTTACTTTTTGGTGTGTTTCTTTTCTTTGAGAGGACAGTTGTCATGGAATGAGTCTATTATGGCCTCTTCTAATACTTTCAGTGCCCATCCAATTCTTTCTGTCCTCTCACATTAGTTTGAATTTCTTGTACAGCCTTCCCTAGAACTTCTCTGTATCTATCCCAGTTAGTTCTTTTTTTACTCTGTACATGTCAATCCCACATAGTCTCGCATCTATTGCAAATTGGATGTGCTGGTGGTCTGCCAATCATGGTTTCTCCAGTACCTTCCAGTCTTTAATAAAGTTTGCAATATGCGTAGTGCTGAGTGTAATGTCTATTACCTCCCGACGATTTTTATTTATAAACGTAGGCTTGTTTCTTGGTTTTAGTGTCGTCAAGAGTTCCAATAATAAACTCTAGTAAAGACTCACCTCTTGCATTGCTGCCCCATGCCGTGTGATGTGAATTTGCATCTGCTCGAAGGACTTAGTGTTCGCCTTTCCTCTTTGCGTTGCAAATTAGGTTCTCAACTTCTTCTGGTGGGGACAGATTAGTTGAGTCATATGGGAGGTATGCAGAGCCTATGGTTATATCTCTGGGAGCTTCCCAATTTCCAAGTTTTATCTTGGCTGCCAATAAGTCCTTGGAACAATGTTCCTGCATCAGAAGGCATTGTAGTCTTCTGCTCACAAGTAAACATGTTCTAGGCATATTCGATGTAGTATCGTACATTAACTTACCTCCAGATTCCGTGAGTCCTGCTATTCTGCCTTAACTACCCGTTGCTTGTGTATAAAAGCCACATCGATAGCCTCGGACTTGAACTTCCTAACGAAATTGGCAACAGCTGACTTTTTATGTTGTAGGTTGGCCTGTAGAACTTTCAGTACCATCCTTGCCAACGCTAGGTTTTGTTTTTCCCTTGATTACTTGAAAGTTGATCTGCCCAAGTCCAAGCTTGGCCTTAAGGCCTCTCTTCTTGAGCTCTTCAAAAGCTCTTTCATTAAGGGCCAGTAGTTGTTGCATTCAGCACTCTCCACTCTTTCGTCGGAAATTTGGTGTCAAGCTCATGTATCCTGAAAGGCACATCATCAACCTTCATCTTGTCATATGGAGGAGGAAACTTGGCGATGACCTTTGTAGTATTCAGCACCTTCTTGACTTCTGCCACCTCCAAATTCTCCCCTTTCCAAGGGTAGCAATTGGCCACTGTCTGTTCCAGCCAGCTTTTAGTTTCTGGATTTACACAGATCAGTACCACTGCTCCACTTTCCAGCCTCGGAGATTCGAGGAAGCCTGAAAGGCATCCATCTGACAGCGGTTTCATTTGCGCTATCAGAGCAAATGTAAGTTCCTTCACGTCATCCTCCTTCAGTTTCCCATCTGGAGAGGTTTAAGGTATTATTGCTACCTTGATTGAAGTTAGTCTTTCCGAAAAGGACATGACCGTCTCTTCTTTCTGGTTTTTGGCGGGCGGTTTTGTAGCCGAACTTGATGGCATACTATCCCCTGGCCTCAGCCTTTTGGGCATTGTCGGAGGGATAGCCTCTCGCCGATCCCTGTTCCTTGGCTTCTTCTCCGTCCAAGTTCCAGTCGCTATTTTGGCCTCCTTCCTCGCTCCCTTCCTTTCCTTGTAATATGCACTGTTGCGAGGTGGTCTGTCGATATGAAATCTGTTGATTTTCGAGGCAGAAATCTTCAGTTCTGTTTCTATGGACGTTCTGCTTTGCTTGTAGTAGCAGTCTGCTCTACTGGAGCTTCTGTTGCCATTTCTTGTTTTGAGTCAGCGACAGCCTGTCCAATTGGGACTTCTGTCTCCATTTCTTCATCTTGGGCTTGCTCCTGGATATGCTCTATTGGAGCTTCCATGGCTTCCCTTGATAACGAAATTTTTGAAATTGGCTCTTTTTAAGCAAACATATTTAAATCAATCATAGGTTTTTTGGCCCTTCTAGGGTCCTGAGCGTCGTTCTCACCATCCGTGGTGAGCCATAAAGCCATACATTTTCCTCCCACAACTTAGGCTCTCCGTAGCAGAGACCACGCCCCTCAGTCGTCCATCCAGCGGTCCGCCCCTGGCCCGAACCTAGCCAGGTTTGTTCCCCCTTCAGTAGGCCTACTCACGTGGTCTCCACTTGGCATTATCATGACTGAGTTCGGGCCAGGCTACGTAGAGCAAAGTGATGTGTTGGTTCCAGCGCCCCGCAGTGAGCCTTCACCTCAGTCACCAGCCCCACTTCACCTGAACCACCGTATCACCCAGGTGGAGGAACCAAGGATGCCTCTCTAGCATGTGTGGGCGAGGCCTCCACTCCAAGCCTTGACTTGGGCTTGTAACAAAAGCCACCCATTCAGTCACTCTTTTTTTCTAGTCCAATTGCACTCATTTTTTCCAGTAGTCTCCCATGATCTACCCTATCAAATGCTTTACATAGGTCAATCGCAATAAAGTCCATTTGACCTCCTGAATCCAGGATATCTGCTATATCTTGTTGGAATCCTACAAGTTGAGCTTCAGTAGAATAACATTTCCTAAACTCAAACTGCCTTCTATGAAACCAGTTATTAATTTTGCAAACATGTCTAATATAATCAGAAAGAATGCTTTCCCAAAGCGTACATGCAATGCATGTCAAACTGACTGGCCTGTAATTTTATGCTTTATGAAGTTAAATAGTTCTTGTGTATAAAACTTAACTTCCCTTTATTGCTTGAAATAGAGAAAATGAATATTACATACATACATAGCTACAGGCAGTTAAGCCCTTCAGCGTTCAGTCTGCAAGCCTCTGTGAGTTAAATAATAATAACTTAGTATTTTATTGCAGTCAATGGTCATAAGATTAAATTACAGTTCATAAATCCTTTAAGTTACACTAGAAAAACATGAGCATAATTTGAACATGAATATTTTGCACATTACAGCATAGTATCTTGCAATTTATTATTATTATTATATAATAAAGGCACCAAACAACATTTCACTACTCACAACGGGGAGTAAATATTAGTTGCAGCAGAAACATGTCAGCAATTATTTTCTCTGAGGACAGATAAGTGTGCGATACCTATGACAAGCTCCACCGCATGGAGCACAGATACACTGAGGACTTGGCCCGTGGTAACTGAACGCTGAAAACTGCCTTCACTCTGTCATTCCGACAATATTTTGCTTTTCACTACCTTTAGAGAGGGTTGTTCCTAGGCATTTCCTTCCTGCTTTTACTGCTGCGTCACTGTATGCCACCCATTCTTTCTCTATTGTATGCCTGTATCCTGGACTCCGTTACTTCCATAGGTCCGAGGCTTACTTGAAATGTTCCAAGGTAGGTCGATTCTGTGAAGCAGGATGCTACCTTACTTATAGTCCTAGTGACGACCTCTCCCCTGACGGGTCCTAGCCACCTGAGCACAAAGCAGGCCATGACTTGGAATATGTTAGGGTATCTCGAGTCTGAGGACCATGTTATAGGCAACTCAGCCGTTGCCTGTGGTTCTCGAACTAGGCGGTGACTGCAGTAACCCACACCATGGACCACAAGAAATAATAATATAATAATAATACATCTTGGGCTGTTACACAACTACTATGAAATTGATTGGTATTTCATAACAGTTCATCATATTCTTGTAATTTATATGCTGTATTATTATAGCCTACCAGTTTTGCATTTCATAGTACTATAGCATGGGCTTATTCAAAAAGCAATGTGTATAATTAATATGAATATTAACTTTGTTTCAATAAACTTTTTTTAGGCTAAAACCCAATTCTGTGCCAACACAGAATCTTCCCAGCAGCAGCATGAAGGGCGCTTTGGGATCAAGAAAAAGAGGGAGTCTACACAAGAGGGAGAGAGAAGTAGAAGAAGAAGAAAAAATGGAACACCTCCACCAGTACTGCTCAGGTGCAGCCAACAATTGTACTGAAGTAGGGCCTATAACACATTTTTCTTAGTGGAGTAACAAATTTGCAGCAATTGCCTGTAGGCCAGTAGGCCTTGACAAGGCAGAAGAAGTTTTCTTATGGGACTTTTTTTGTGGAAAATAATCGTCACTGTGTTTCACACTTTATCCCCCTTGAAGTAGAAGGTGGTGTGCTGATCATCGCTTTTATGCTATGGGCATGTATAGTTGGGATTATTGGTTGGAGCTGTTTCTCAATTATATCTACATGTTTTGGTGATTCTATTGTTGCGAGAATGCTTTCAAATTTTTCTCGAAGCTTGGCCTTGTGCTCTTCTATGTCCTCACTTAGCCTTCTTTTCATGGGATTATGCAATCCCTTCAGAATAATGTCCTTTTCTTCGTTTGAAGGTGCTTCCTGAATGACTAAATTTGTATCTGATTCTAAATAGTGTTCATTAGCACCACCAATATAATTAGCCGCTAGGTGTATATGTTTGCACATATTAAATTTAATGGAAGAGTCGGGGCATGTACAAACATATGAATGAATGCAGGTATTGCACTCTGTACACTTCAGGTCACAGCCGCAATTCATTTCACCCGTTCTTCTGACCTCGTACAGTTCACTTTTCTTCGTGGATGGAACAGTCCATACATCCTCACTGCAAATAATTTCTCCTGATTGTAACGATAATGAATTGGCATGCCTTAGTCTTATTTGTGAGAGTTTATTTGTGTTTGCCTTTATTCATGTAAATAAGGCGGTCATAAATTTTATCTCTCACAAATCGCATGAGGATATGGATTGCGATGTCCAGTCTCTTAGGCTTCTTACCTCCATGTATATGTGTTTAATTACTCCATGCATGCGCTCTAGATGCATGTTAGTGTTAAGGCCGGCATTGAGACGTTTACAATAAGCCCAGCTACTTGCAGAGTGTTCATAATTGGCCTCGAAATAAATACCAAAATCTCTTGTGTCAGGGTCACTTTTTAATTTATTTATTTCTTGATAGAGCATTCTCGAAAAAGCAGCCTCGTCTCTTTCCTCCAACAATACTCTGAGCTCCTTGTACACCTCCACCTGTTTCTCTCGGCCTTTAACTTTAGAAAGGTTTTTCCTCCAAGCACGGTCAACATGCCACGAACAGAACAGGCGGAATTTGGCAGGCATCATTACGCATAGCCAGGCACTGTAAAATGTTTCTGCCATGTCTGACATGAACACTTTTGGCTGTAGTGTCACTTGCAGAGCCTCTTTAATAACTCTGTAAAACTTCCATCACAAATGCATCCGTCCTATTTGATAGCATGAACGCGCATGGAAATCCTTGGAACTTGCCATCTACGACTAGGAGGGTAGTTAGTTCAAATTCGTACTTATTTAAACCATGTGTGCTGTCAATACAAATGAACTTGTCGCCGTATCGTAGTAACGTTTCTTGCTGCGCCTCATGCATTATAATTAGAACGAAGTCCTCTGGTTTTAATTGAGGGTACAGCATAGAAGACATGTCTTGACCCTTGTAAAAGCGTACTATTCCTCCACGTTCGTCCATTTCACGAATCCATGCTTCGACACTCGTACAATCATTCTCATGCCGCACAGCTTCAGATTTTAAATTGTACTCTTGCTCAATGTTAAATAGATCTTTTCTGGTCAGAAGATGAATGCGTTCAATGTCAGTTTCACCAATAGAATCTCTAACCTCATCAAGGATTCTATCGAAAGGAATTTTCATCGCAATCTTCCTCGCTAAGTCATTTCTTTCCGACAGCGATAATCTCATGCGACCTAACTCTTCTTGGTGGCCTACATGAGTTGCACAAAATGAAACATGCACTTCTCCAGACTGAAAAGTAACATCAATATTTGCTGGACAATGACCACTTATCTTGTTGCTTCCAAGTACTTTCTGGTGACGCTCATGATTACCCCTTGAGTTAAAGGTCCCATCCCTGTGGCACCTGTATTTCATTTTAGAGGAACCATCTTTACATTCGTACTTGGAGCGACATACAACAAATTCACACACTTGCTAATTTTCTTTTTCACGTTTCCACTTAAGGAAATCCTCTTCATTCGCAAATTTTAAACTTTCCTTTGCGATACGAATCTCATGAAAATTAATAAAATGTGCCACCATATCGGATTTTGTAGCACATTCTTCTACACAAAGCGGACATTTTACTTGAGGTTGTTCACACTTCGCAGTCTTATGTTGTGAATTTTTATGTCGTTCTGAATTGTATTTTGTGTGAGAGGTAAAACTACACAAATCGCACGAAAATTTAGGATTTTTGTTAGTGTGCTTTGTTCTTACGTGATGATTTAAAGTTTTCCTATAATTAAATAATTTATTACACTCACTACATACGAAATTGTCCATTGTGCAAGCATAAAAAGTTCACTGCAATGTGCAATAAAGCAGTTAATTCACATAACTAATTCACTATTTCATGAAGTGGACCCCCAAAACACTGCAGAAGTCTATTAAAGCCGATTATGGCTGCTCCTAGACACAAGTCCGGTATGTTTATTTTGATGATGAGGATTATGCTTGTTGTTTAAAGAGGCGTCACATCGAAAGGCTTTGGCCCTGTTTATATTGTGTATTTTAAGGAGTGCTCTTGCAGTAGGTATTTTGGGGTTCATGTTAATCAATTGCAGTGTCTGCTGTTCATTTAACAAGAACTGAGGATTTTTGAGTATTTATTTGAGATTCTTTTGGATGGTATTAGTGCGGTCTTTCTTGACAATATTGAATTTATCATCTCTGAAAAAATGCTGTCTTCAGTTTTACCCACAATTACTGTACAGTAGTATTGCCTTTATGTAAGTTGTCCTTGATTTTTTGTTTTAGGTGGTTAAATTGTTTGTTAGCTACTGATTAGTTATAAATTTCCTGTTTTTTGTGAAAATGAAGAAATTTATGTTTATATATTATTTGATGAAAAATTTAAAATAAAATATATAAAACAAAAAATATTCTTCTTCTTCTCCTCTTACTGCTTTTCCCATATATGTGGATTCGGGGGTGTGACATGTCTCGC
Source organism: Anabrus simplex (assembly GCF_040414725.1). NCBI lineage: Eukaryota > Metazoa > Arthropoda > Insecta > Orthoptera > Tettigoniidae > Anabrus > Anabrus simplex. The sequence goes on along the minus strand of NC_090279.1, from coordinate 159,393,516 downwards.
TTCATGGCGCCAACTCTGTGGAGGGATGTAATCACCAGCCCTCAGATTTTAGGGAAAGACGTATTTTGTTCTTGAAGAAATGACTAAAAATGAAGTTGTATATACACGTTTCATGTATTTATTAAGTTAGAAACTGTACTCCTATTGTGCTTAAAAATGTCTGAATTGACGTTAAAACCTATATAATTCTTATTTTTATCCCTAAATCGGTTAAAAATGCCTTTCAGTATATTTCGAGAAAATAAAATATTTGCTGGCTTATGTTCAGTCTTTACGAAAATTTAAAAATCGGTAAGCTATAAACCACTCTCTCCGAAATGCCTTAAGAACCTCCTGCAGTGAACACTCCCGTAGTTTGTCACAAGGCAGAAGATGACACAGTATCCGTTGACTTTTGGGGAAAAGAACTGCATTTCATTCTGTGAGAATATTTTGGTGTTTCCGTTTGTTCAGTGTATGAATTATGCTGAAAGTGTCAGGTTACAACTCGTCTTTAATTAAAAAGTGGTTACAGGAGTTGCTCCTGTGACGTTTGCAGCAAAGAGGTGAATAAAGTTGTTTATTTCCCCGTAACGAGTTATTAACTGCAGTTAAGAATTGTTTAATTCTTGTGCGTTATTCTGTTTGCAGTAATAACCAGCAATTTTCATCCTGTTAGGGTGTTGTAGGAATTTAAAAAATCACACAAATAAGTAGTATAGTAGTAGCCTATATTAATTAACTTATTAACGGGCGAGTTGGCCATGCGGTTAGGAGCGCGCAGCTGTGAGCTCGCATCCGGGAGATAGTGGGTTTGAACCCCACTGTCAGCAGCCGTGAAGATGGTTTTCCGTAGTTTCCCATTTTCACATCAGTCAATCGGCAGCTCCGCCAACTCGGCACTTTGAACGAACCAGCTCAAAGGTGGTGTTAATGCAGACATAATGAAGCTGAGGAGAGTCTGATGTCCTTATATACCTACGCGGGGTATTAATACTCTTTAAATTATGCAAGAAAGCTTTCTAGAAGCGACCTTTTAACTGTGCCCAATTTCCCCTACCTTATAGTACAACTGAAATCCGTCTGCGAGCAAGGCTAACGTTAGCGCAGCCCGTCGCCAGCCGGGCCAACGTCAGCGGTGCCCGCAGTAGCGAGCCCGGCCCCCGTCGCCAACGGTGCCAATTTAATATATATAAAACAATTGTTGAGGAATGTAAAAATAGGTTTGTACCTTTAAAGGTAGTAAGGAATGGTAAAGATCCACTATATTATCCGCTGGCTGGCTCGACTGCTGGTACGGATCTCCCAAACATACGCTCTCCAGATAGTCGCATGCAGTGTTGTGTTTTGTTATAGTTGGAGACCTTTGTCTATCCTGATTGTTTTTAAATATTTGATTCTCAACAAACAAGTTCATCTATTTCTTCGGTTGAGTGGTTTATTTTGTGTGTGCTTCCATGTACAGTATACTCATTTCAAGACTCATGCCGCCTATTAGACGCGGGCGGAGCAACTTTGGTCGAAGAACTCCACATACTACAAGCCAAGCTAATTTTCAGTTTAATCGAACTGCACAACAACGTGAAGAGTGAAATGAAACTGAAAGGATTGGGATATTACAAACCCGTGCAGCGCGTCGTTCAGCTAATAATCTTGCAACTTTGAATCAAGCTGCTTTCAGTTACGATGTTTCGATTGACTACAGTGCCTACCAGTGCGTTGCTATTGTATCTATGAACTCAGTGTGCCAATATTGTAAGGCAATGAAATACAAAAATGAAGCCGCTGGATTGTGTTGCGCAAATGGCAAAATGAAATTAGTGCCATTGATTCCACCACCAGATCCATTGTACTCATTAGTTTCAGGAACAAGAACAGATTCCATATATTTCCTTACAAATATCCAAAAAATATAGACCTGCTGAACAGTTCACATCTATGTTAGTCTATCAGGGTAATTTCTAGGTAGTGATATGCTGTGACCTATTTCAGCATTTCCTTATTCACAATCAAGATATTCATATTGCAGGTAATGAAAATACATTTTTCCAGTAGTTTGTTATTAACTTTTGGTAGCAGTAGAAAATTAACTCATTCGATGTTGATAACGTAATCATTTGCATTATTCTGATTTTTGTGTGCAGTACAGACTGAATTCGAGTTCCTTCCATTGTAATTTATTTTTGACAGAACAACATTTGTCGGGTCAGCTAGTTAAAAATAAATGTGTAAGAAAGGAAGATATAAAAATTAGGACTATTAAGCAGTACCATATGGCTGATAAAACAGGCATGAGGGAGTTTTTAATAAGTAACTATGATTGGTGGGAAACGGTAAATAAAAATGTAAACAGACTCTGGGATGGGTTTAAAGCAATTGTTGAGGAATGTGAAAATAGGTTTGTACCTTTAAAAGTGGTAAGGAATGGTAAAGATCCACTATATTACGGTATAACAAAGAAGTAAAGAGACTAGGAAGGAGATGCAAGTTGGAAAGAGATTGAGTTAGAAATGGCTCTGGAAGTAAGGAGAAATTGAAGGAACTTACTAGGAAATTGAATCTAGCAAAGAAGTCAGCATAATTGACAGCCATACAATTTTAGTGAAAAATGGAAGAGTATGTATAGGTACTTTAAGGCAGAAACAGGTTCCAGGAATCATTAATGAACAAGGAGAGTGTGTATGCGAGGATCTTCAAAAGGCAGAAGTATTCTGTCAGCAGTATGTAAAGATTGTTGGTTCCAAGGATAATGTGCAGACAGAGGAGGTAAGTGATACTAAAGAAGTGTTAAAATTTACCTAGGACGAGAATGACATTTACAGTAAGATACAAAAGTTGAAAACTAGAAAAGCAGCTAGAATTCATAAGGTTTCAGGGGATATGCTAAAGACAATGGGTTGGATATAGTACCATGTCTGAAGTACTTATTTGATTATTGTTTGCATTTAGGAGCTATACCAAATGAATGGAGAGTCGCTATAGTAGCCCCTGTGTATAAAGGAAAGGGTGATAGACATAAAGCTAAAAATTACAGTCCATTCAGTTTGACATGCATTGCATGTAAACGTTGGGAAAGCAATGTTTCTAATTATAAAAGACATGTTTGAAAAATTAATAACTGGTTTGATAGAAGGCAGTTTGGGTTTAGGAAAGGTTGTTCCACTGAAGCTCAGCTTGTAGGATTCCAGCAAAATATAGCAGATATCCTGGATTCAGGAGGCCAGTTGGACTGTATCACGATTGACCTATGGTGGGCATTTGATAGGGTGGATCATGGGAGACTACTGGCAAAAATGAGTGCAATTGGACTTGAGAAAAGAGTGACTGAATGGGTGGCTCTGTTTCTAGAAAATAGGACTCAGAGAATTACAGTAGACGGAGCTTTATCTGTCTCTGTAATAATTAAGAGGGGAATTCCTCAAGGCAGTATTATTAGACTTTTACGGTTTCTTATATGATACGTGTAAAGAAGTGGAATCAAAGATGAGGCTTTTTGCAGGTGATGTTATTCTGTACAGAGTAATAAATAAGTTACAAGATTGTGGGCAACTGCAAAATGACCTCGATAATGTTGTGAGATGGACAGTAGGCAATGGTATGATGATAAACGGGGTTAAAAGCCAGGTTGTGACTTTCAAAAATAGGAAAAGTCCTCATTTTCAATTACTGGGTTGTTGGGATGAAAGTTCCCATTGGGGATCATTGTAAATACCTAGGTCTTAAATTAAGGAAAGATCTTCATTAGGGTAATCACATAAATAGGATTGTAACTAAAGGGTACCCATCTCTCCACTTGGTTATGAAGGTATTTAGGGGTTGTAGTAAGGATGTAAAAGGAGAGGGCATATAAGTCTCTGTTTTTTTTAATTTCGTGTTTGCTATTTCTAGCCGAGTGCAGCCCATGAAAGGCAGACCCTCCGATGTGCGTGGGCGGCATCTGCCATGTGTAGGTGACTGCGTGTTGTTATGGCGGAGGATAGTGTTATGTGTGATTTGCAGGGATGTTGGGGACAGCACAAACACCCAGTCCCTGGGCCATTGAAATTAACCAGTGAATGTTAAAATCCCCAGCCCGGCCGGGAATCGAACCCAGGGCCCTCTGAACCGAAGGCCATTACGCTGACCATTCAGCCCACGAAGTCTCTGTTAAGGCTGCAACTAGAGTATGGTTCCAGTGTATGGGACTCTCGACAGGATTACTTGATTCAAGAACTGGCAAGAATCCAAAGAAAAACAGCTCGATCTGTTCTGGGCAATTTCCAACAAAAGAGTAGCGTTGCAAGAATGTTGCAAAATTTGAGCTGGGAAGACTTGGGAGAAAGGAGACGGACGAGCTGCTCGACTAAATGGTATGACCCGAGCTGTCAGGGGAGAGATGGCGTGGGAGGACATCAATAGACGAATAAGTTTGAGTGGTGTCTTGTCTTTAAAAGTAGGGAAGATCACAATATGAAGATAAAGTTGGAATTCAAGAGGACAAATTGGGGCAAAAATTTGTTTATAGGAAGGGGAGTTAGGGATTGGAATAACTTACCAAGGGAGATGTTCAATAAATTTCCAATTTCTTTGCAATCCTTTAAGAAAAGGCTAGGAAATCAACAGGTAGGGAATCTGCCACCTGGATGACTGCTCTAAATGCAGATCAGTAGTGATTATCAATTTAGCAAAATAAGTATGGTATTTTAATTAACTTAATGCCTATCAAAATACGTACAATTGAAGCTGCCTAAAAGTATTTTAGAAACTACTTGACAGTCTTTTAGGCAGCTAAAATGACCTTTTAACACCTAAATATCCGAAGTCTAGTAATCACTATTGCAGTTTCTGTGGTGGTTGGGAGTGCAGTGTGTGTTGTCTGAATTTAAAAAGCTATCTTCTGTTTTCCTTGACCGGATCAAGGATGAAGTGAATTAAGCATATTTAGGCTATTAGTACGATGGGATCGCCACTCCCAAGGTGATTTATTAATGACTTATAGATACTATGAAATGAGAATGGAGAGTGTTGCTGGAATGAAAGATGACAGGAAAAAAGCGTAAGTACCCGGAGAAAAACCTGTCCTGCCTCTGCTTTGTCCAGCACATATCCCTCATGGGGTGACCGGGATTTGAACCACGTTTTCCAGCGGTGAGAGGCCGACGGGCTGCCGTCTGTGACAGGGAGGCTCAGTGTGTTGTCGGAATATTAAGAGAAAAGTGGTGGAACAAACACTAACACCCAGTCTATGAGCCAGAAGTAATTAGGCGTGATTAAAATCTTCGATCCGGATGGAAAACAAATCCGGGACCTTCTGAAATGACGGTCACAGCCAAGGATTCGAACAAAGTGAAATCCTTATTGAGTTTTATTAGTATTACTATCAGTATTAACATTCAACTATTGTAATAGAAAGAAGCAAAAATCATTATTTACTTTATCAATTTTAAACACGTACCGGTAACGTTCCTTGTTCAATCTTGCCGCCTGATTATTTTTTAGGGACTTGAAAACGCTTTAAAAATATAGTTAAGTACCGTACTTAAAACTCTAGGCTTTAAAGTTATACAAACATGTACGGCGTCTGGAGGGACAGATTTTATTTGTACTATTGCTCAAGAATGAAAGAAATTCATACTTTAAAACGTGGGAGCGGCTCCACGCGCTGCGCTCACGAGACACAGTGCTGGCTTCACGAAAAGCTGCATCGGCTGTACCTCGACAATGCCTGACAGCAAAACAAAGCTTCTTCTTCTTCTCCTGCTCCACACGTGGCGCGAAATCGCCATGATAGGTAGGAGGTGCTAAACGCCGAGGTTTCTCGAGCAGTCACGAGCAAAGCCGATGATGGCTGCTCCTTCGACATTCCCTAGACTCAAGTGATCGAGTGGCCCATCCCTAGTGATTAGTAGAAAGTCGCCAAGTACGGTATCGCTGAAGTATGGCGTGAAGATTAGTCCCCTTGTGTCCTTCTGTTTTTCCTGTGTAGTCGTGTTGTTTCATTCCTTAATTTCCCACCTTTTTTACACTTTTGACTTTATTTGTCCACCTCCTCCATACTTTGGTTTCTTTGTTCGGTTACGTGGCTGGGTATACCGCTCTCAAGCGAAGCCCATTAAATAATGTCGACAAGACAAGACAAGAGACTGGCCAAGCCGCGTGTCACTTTAGCCTCTCTTACATGATCCTTGCCTCAGTCGTATTATCAGTTCATGAGTAGATGTGGTAATTTTTGTTGAAAAAATCAAGTCCTATTTAAAAATAGCGAGTCCAGACGTTTTGAAGACACTGTTGACATTAATAATTAAAAGACTTTTAATGAAATAAGCCCACAAAATCTGGCGGCCGTTTGGTTGGAAGAAGATGAACAGTAGTATGTTGTAAAAATACGAGTTTTTATTTTTCAAGATGCCCACGTCGTGCGCAGCATTTAATTGCACCAATAGCCATCAGAAAGGGATTAACGTTACATTCACAAGTATGTATGAACAATTAGGTATTTGCGAATTATTTCGGTATAGGCCTAAACACAATTCCATATCCCATAGGCCATTCTAATCATGACACATTTTTTCCCTTCAAGGTTTCCTTTGAACAATACACCTTTGTTAAAGAAATGGTTGATTGCAGTAAGGAGAGACCACTGGGAGCCAACCAATGCAAGCAGATTATATTCAGATCGCTTTATACCTTCAGATTTCAGGTAAAAATTATTATTAGCCTACAGCAATATAAACTCTTATTAGGGGAAAGATGCTTAGCTCCTCCAATATGTGGAGCCTAACATGTAAAATAGAGAAATTAAATCTAGAAGTTAAACTCTTCATTTATGAATTAATGAATTTAACTTTAAGCTCCTGTTGTAACTGCTAGGTCTTTCACAGGATTAAAGTCAGTGATAATGAGGTGAATGCCTTAATGGTGAAACAGTTTACCTATTACTTACCAGACACTTATCAAAAAGGGGCAGGGGAAAATCTCTGATAAAATCCTGAACCTGGTAACTAGGTTTGCCAGCAGCTTTAACCTAAGCAGGCATTTTTGCAACTGAGCCACCACAGTGGCCACTTCAGTTATGATCAGAGAAACCAGTAAACTGAGATTCCAACAGGGATAGAACTGAAGTGCCATGACATTTTTTCTTTCATTACTGCTCTAACTGGCATCAAAGATTAGTAAAATACAGCATATAAACAATATTAATTCAAATATATTTATGTTTTTCAGGTATGCTAATGACAGAAAATACCTGAAGGATAATGCTGTACCCTCAAAGTTTGACTTCCCTTCACATCTAAGGAAACTAATCAATGGTAAAGCAGGACTATGTTGTTCCTCCTATAGTGGTACTAATCACAGGTAACGTAGGCTCATGGTACTATCATGGGCACTAAATTTCATATTATTATATTGGTGGGTACTAATCACAAGTAATGTAGACTCGTAGTATGTCACACATAATGGTTCCAAAACCTATGGCGTTTTGCACATAAGGGTTCTACTCACAAGCAATGCAGAACCATGGTATTGCTCGCATAGTGATACTAATCATAGGCAATTTAGATCCATGGTGTATCACATTATGGTAATGCCCGCAGGCAACACAAATCCATCGTGTTCCTCACATAATGGAATTACTCTTGGGCAACGCAGACCCATGGTTTTCATCACAGTGGTACTTATCACGGCGCCAGTCAAACCTGTGGTTTTTCTCACAAAGTGATGCCAACCACAGGCAACATAGACCCATGGTGTTCCTTACAACGTGGTACTACTTATAGGTAACACAGTCCCATTCTGAACACAATGGGACCGACTGGTGGAATGCACGCAATGACACTTATCAGAAACAACACCCAGACCTGTAGTGTTTCTCGGATAATGGTACTGCTTCTTTGTAACGTAGACCTTGCAAGGTGGTACTAGTCGCAAGTAACGTCGACCCATGGTGTTCTGCACATAGTGGTACTAATCACAAGTAATCACATGGGTTTAATATCATCCCTTGGTCGCCCCCTTTAGTGGGCTCTTATGACAGGCAGGGGATACCATGTATTCTAAATCTGCGACCCCCAACCACAGGGAGAAATCGGAATGATGGTTCATTTGAGATATTGTATTAGTTTTAATTATTTGATTTGTACTTAACCGAACTAGCCGTTAATAATCTGATGTTAAGTTCAACCCCTTACATTTATATAGGCCTATTTGTGTGTGTATGTAGATACTAAAGTATAAAATATGGTGTATATTTGTACAATTATTTTAGTTTTAGTTTTTTTATTATGATCAGGAACTGTCTCAACTGTACTTGGAGGTTCTACAGTAGGTAGGCACTTACAAAACAGTATATCATTATGTCAGTTATAAAGTGATAATTTCAACATAAATTGTGCTTATAATATTGTTTAAGGTATATTACTTTTGTATATTTGTGTTCAAAATCTACAAGAGGATTAAACATTTCATTCTACTACACTAGAAGTAGTTTGTTTGTTTACATTTTTATATAGGCTACAGCCGACACGGTATCATAGCAAATTGTTTCTGAAGTATTATGGAGATGGCATTTATAATCTACTTTTGAATAGGCCTGCTTGTGTATATATAGAGACCACAGTGTAAAATATGGTGTATATTTGTACAATTATTTTAGTTAGGTTTTTTATAATGAGCATAAACTCTTCCATCTGTACTTAGAGGTTATAGGTAGTACAATAGAGTACATAATTATGTCAATTATGAAGTGATATTTTTAACAGAAGTTGTGTTTATAATATGGTTTATGGTGTATTAATTTTGTATATTTCCGTTCAGTACCTTCAAGATGATCAGATATTTCATCCTATTGTATTAGTTTGAGGTTTACATTTTTATATGGGCTAACAGCTGACATATCCTAGCAAACTGTTCCCTAATGAACATATCTAATAGCATTTCACGGCACTTACGAGTGAACTGGCAATGGTTGGCTTGTGTACCGTAACCCCCTACTTACTTTGAGCATTCAACATTATTTCATTAAATATTGTTAATTACAGGAATCTGGAGCTACCTTACAACCAACAGTCTATTGTCACATAACCACAAATGAATTATTCACATTCGTTAAACACTGTCATCACACAACTTCTACTGTACATTTAATATATGTATTTTAAAAAGATTTTTATCATAACTAAGGCCGGTTTTATTGCATGAAACACAAAGAATAACGAATTTAACGTATACTTCTATACAAGTACCGTCACTCTGCCATGACACTTGTCGTTTGTTTTGCCTACAAGTGTCATGGCTGCCAGAAGTTCAAAGTGATTCAAAGATGGTCGGCAGATAGCAGTTTATATCTTTCATGTCATTGGTCTTTGTATAGCCGCCATCTTGCGCAAGCGCCCTTAGGCCGTCTCATAAAAGCCTATGTATAGCCGCCATCTTGTGCAAGCGCCCATGGCCGTTATATTTCTCCATTAGAGCCCATGTATAGCCACCATCTTGTGCAATCGCCCACTGCCGTCATCTTTCTCCATAAATGTATACCCAGCGTCTTCTACAATCGCCCATGGCCGCCATCTTTCTCCATAAGAAGCTGTGCATAGCCTCCATCTTCCGCAAGTGCTCCTAGGCCATCTCGTAAGGCCCCATTCATAATGCAAACGTAACCGTAAACTTAACAACGTAACGTAACTGTAAAATTAACGTAAAATTTGTGGTATTCACAATGGACGGACGTACGTAACGTAAAGAAGACCCAGCAGCCAATCAAAACACTGCCGTGTACACAAGCAGGAAAGTCGGGTTGTTACACATTTCTAATCTCGGAGTTTTGTTATATTTCAATACCGCAATGGAATCCAACAACGTGCTAGCAGAATTGATGTTACTGCATACATCTCTTGCTTTGCTCCTGGGAGCTGTGTATCTGAAAAGGCGAAATAGACAACGGCGCAGAAGATGGTGGGTTCATCCTTTGAATCAAAGGAGGTTATCACAGGGCGACTTTGGTAATCTACTGCAAGAAATGCGAGAAAATGATCCTCATGAGTTCTTTTTGTACATGCGGATGAAACCTGAGCAGTTTGACACGATCTTACGTCTTGTGTCACCTTTTCTAATCAAAAGAAGTGTAAGGTCTCCTTTGCCGACGTCTATGCGCCTAGCTATCACTCTCCGGTAAGATGTTACTTTATGATATCGTTTTTGTAAACTAGTAGTCAATCAATCAATCATTACTGATCTGCATTTTAGGGCAATCGCCCAGGTGGCAGATTCCATCTCTCTTGTTTTCCTAACCTTCTCAAATAAGTACAAATAAATTGGAAATTAATTGAACATCCCTCTTGATAAGTTGTTCCAGTCCCTAGCTCGCCTTCCTATAAACAAATATTTGCCTCAACTTGTCCTCTTGAATTTTTACTTTATATTGTGATCTATCTTACTTTTAAAGACACCACTGGAACTTATTCGTCTACCGTACTAATGTCATTCCACACCATATTTCCACTGACAGCACGAATAATACCACTTAGTCGAGCAGCTCGTCTCCTTTCTCCCAAATCTTCCCAGCCCAAACTTTGCAACATTTTTCTAACGGTACTCTTTTGTCAGAAATCACCCAAAACAAATTGAGCTGCTTTTCTTTGGATTTTTTTTTTCCAGTTCTTCAATCAAGTGATCCTTGTGAGGATCCCCTACACTGGAACCATACTCCAGTTGGGATTTTACCAGAGACTTATGTGCCTTCTCCTTTACATCCTTACTACAACCCCTAAATACCCTCATAACCATGTGCAGAGGTCTGTACCCTTTATTTGCAATCATATTTATGTGATTACCCCAAAGAAGATATTTCCTTATATTAACACCTAGGTTAAGACAGTGATCCCCTTAAGGAATGTTCACCCCATCAACGCAGTAATTAAAAATGAGAGTACTTCTCCTATTTGTGAAACTCACAACCTGACTTTTAACCCCGTTTATCATCATACCATTGCCTACTGTCTATCTCACAACATTATCGAAGTCATTTTGCAGTTGCTCACAATCTGGTAACTTATTTATTACTTTGTACAGAATAACATCATCTGCAAAAAGCCTTATCTCTGATTTCAGTTCTTTACTCATAACCGGTATCATTTATATATATAAATGGAAACATAAACATCCAAAAATACTGCCTTGAGGAATTTCCTTCTTAATTATTACAGGATCAGATAAAGCTTTGCCTACTATAATTCTCCGAGTTCTATTTTCTAGAAATATAGCTACCCATTCAGTCACTCTTTTGTCTACTCCAGTTGCATTTTTGCTAGTAGTCTCCCACATCCACCCTATAAAATGCCTTGGACAGGTCAATGCCTTCTGTTGAGCCGGTTATTAATTTTGCAAACAAGTGTAATATAATTGGAAACAAGTACTTCAGATATTGTCTTTAGTATATCCCCAGGAATCGTATTAACTCCAGTTGCTTTTCTAGTTTTCAACTTTTGTACTTTATTGTAAATGTCCTTGTTATCATAGATACATTTTAATATTTCTTTAGTATTAATCACCTCGTCTATTCGAACATTATCCTTGTAACCAACAATCTTTACATACTGCTGACTAAATACTTCTACTTTCTTAAGATCCTCGCATACACTCTCCCCTTGCTCATTAACAATTCTTGGAATATCCTTGGAACTGTTTCTCCCTTAAAGGACCTACACATACCCTTCATTTTTCACAAAAAATTGTATGACTGCCAATTGTATTTGCCACCATGTTATCCTTACCTGACTTCTTTGCTAGACTGAATTTCCTAGTAAGGTTCCTTCAATTTCTCCTTATTTCCACAGCCATTGTATTGTATTGTATTGTATTGTATTTTATTTCGTCCAACTGATCATACAGTGATATGGGACACGTCAATAATCATATTTACAGTAACAAAGGATAAAACAGTAATGTACATGCCATGATAAATAAAGAGAAACATACAATGTGGTAAAGTGGCACAGATTTAAAAAAAAAGTGATACATAAGTTAATTTTCAAGAGCTAAGTATTCTTCAATAGAATAAAAACAATGGTTAGAAACAAATTTGAATAATTCTTTCTTAAATTTTGAACATGGTTTTATCTGCTTAATGTAGTCTGGTAATTTATTAAATAAATGTACTCCTGCATAACTCAAACTTGATTCATATAGCTTAGTTTTGTGTGGTTCTATGTGCAGACTGTGTTTATTTCTAGTATTATACCTATGTACATCAGAGTTTATGGTGTAGCTGTTTACATTCTCCTTCATATATACAAGTGTATGGAAGATATAAAGGCTAGGCAATGGTAAAATAAAATAAAGTTTAAAGTATTTCTTGCAGCTTGTCCTCCTGCCGACACCGGCCATTCCTCTAATTATTTTCTTTTGTAACTTAAAGATGACTTCGCTATATCGTGAATTCCCCCAGTAAATGATTCCATAGGTTAGTATGGGATGGACATATGCAAAATACATAATTTGGCAAGCCTTTAAATTAAAACTATTTTTCAAAGATATTATCATGAAATAAATTCTACTAAGCTTTTTCCCTATAAACTCTGTATGTTTATCCCAGGTTAATGATTCATCCATCCACAAGCCAAGAAACTTTGTTGATGATGAGTACTCAATTATGGTCTCTCCAAATGATATTGGACTAACTTCCATATTGAAATTAATCTTATGGTGAAATCTAATCACAGAAGTTTTCTGTTTACTTAAAATTAATTTATTATCTTCAAGCCAGCTCCGGATATTACTCACTATATTGCCTGCCTTCAATTCTAACCCTTCAGAACTTTCATCAGCTACAAAAACAGTAATATCATCTGCAAACAAAGTTAATTGCACTCCTTGAATATCATCAACAATTTGGACGATATCATTAATAAATACTAAAAATAATAATGGTCCTAAAACTGACCCCTGTGGAACACCATGATCTATGTTTCTGGCACAGGAATACACATTCTTAATTACATTTTTGCTCAAATCAGTACCGGTATATGATATTTCAACAATCTGTCTTCTATCCCCTAAAAATGATTTGAACCAGTCATAAGCCATTCCCCGAACTCCATACATGTATAACTTTTCTAAAAGCAAGCTGTGGTCAATTATATCAAAAGCTTTTGTTAAGTCCAAGAAAATACCTAAACATGCACCCTTCCCATCTAGTGTGTCATATATCCGTTCAATAAAGTTAATGAATGCTGTGGTAGTTGATCTATTTTTACGAAAGCCATTCTGGCAACCAGCTAATATATTATGCTTCTCTAAGAATGATAACAGTCTATCGTACATAATTCTTTCCAGTATTTTGGAGAATACAGAGGGGAGGCAGACAGGCCTATAGTTACCAGCATCTTCTTCACTACCCTTTTTATGTATCGGAACAACTTTGGTTACCTTGAATTTGTCTGGAAATTTACCAGTGGTTAGTGACAAATTTATCAAGTAACAGAGAGGCTTGATTATGTATTGGTAACAGCATTTAATAAGGTAGTTTGAATAACCATTTAATCCAGAAGACTTCTTTTTACCCATCTGTTTTATTACCTTATCTATCTCTTGCTCAGTCACAGGAGTAAGAAACATGGATGATACATTCCTGTGAACTGTATTCAAGTTTGTTCTTGTCACTGATGTTTGAAAATTTTCTGTTAACCTCAGAACTGCTTCTATAAAATAGTTACTAAATATTTCTGCAACTTCTTCTGAATCACTGATTTCTTTCCCTGCATCTGTAAGAGTAATATTATATTTTAATGGAACTAGAGTACCTTTCTCCCTTTTTATAATGTTCCACATACATTTAGACCTGTTTTTAGAATTTTTTAGCTCATTTTCATTATGCAATCTTTTGGCAGCCTTCAAAACTTCTTGATATATGTTCTTATATTTCTTATAATAATCCTTCAATTCAGATGAGGTGTTACTCCCTTTCACACATTTGCTTAAAAACCTTAATCGTCTACTTGAATTTCTAATTCCTGTTGTAATCCACCCATTCCTATAATTCTTTACAATTACCCTTTTGACTGGTATTGCCACTTGATAATAATAATCGAACAAACCCAAAAACTCACTGAAGGCCTCATTAGTTGAGTTATTTCTATATACACTCTCCCAAGTTTCCTTGGTCAATAACTGGTTAAAATATGAAATATTTTCCTTGTTGCACATTCTAGTTTCCCTGTAAATTACATTGTTATTTTTTAAATTATGGTTTCCTGTTACCCTAAAATTTAGATGCACAATTTGAGCAGAATGATCTGAAAAACCTGTATCATAAACTTCTATTTCATAGTTCCACATTTCCTCATTTCTAACTCAATTTCTTTCCAACTTGTACCTCCTTCTCTTTACTTCTCTGTTAGAGTATAGTGGGTCTTTATCATTCCTTAGCACCTTTAAAGATACAAACCTGTTTTCACATTCCTCAACAATTGCTTTAAACCCACCCCACAGTATGTTATGTTTTCATTTACTGTTTTCCTCCAATATTAGTTACTTTTTGAAAACTCCCTCATGCCTGTTTTATCAGCTATATGGTACTGACTAATAGACCTACTTTTGAGACCTTTCTTTCTATCCCACATAGCATATTATCTTATCAAATAATTCTGAATCTGTGTCAGTGGTACCCTTTCCTGGTCTCTCTGCTCCAAAGAGATCAAGTTGCCTATTATCTCTAGAGAATGGTCTTACACCTAGAATTTCATGTTTATCATCTTTAACTTTTGTAGCTTACAGATTCTTCTTTCACCAGAATGAATACTCCCTCTCTTACCATTCCTGTGCTATCTCTACGATACACACTCCAGTTCTGTGAGAAAATTTCAGCATCCATTATATCATTTCTCAGCCATGATTCAACTCTTGTTACAATATCTGTTAAGTATATATCTATTAAAGTACTCAATTCTATTCCTTTTTGACTTCCAGATCCCTGTACCCGTATCACTGCTCCCTGGACCACCCTGTTTCCTAGCATGTACCTCCCTATAACCCTCTTAAACAAATTTCCTAACATATTTACCACTGCTTTTTAAGTGAAGCTCATCTGAGTGCAGATCCCTTTCTCCCACCCACCCATTAGGATATAGAAATCTCACTCCATTTCCTACATACCCACTCCATAGTCTCATTTAAATCCCCAATCACCTTCCAGTCAGTATCCCTCATACATAGTGTTCCACTGATAACAATCTCCGCTTCCTTAAACATTCCCCCTGCTGCATTTACCAGATCCCACACATGCTGGTACTTATACCTGCTTGCGTTACATTGTTGGTACCAATGTGAAACACTACCACAATCTCCTTTCACTGCTCTTTCTCTTCTACTTTCCTCAACATCTGCCTTAACTTAATTCCTGGATAACACTCTACCCCGGTTCCATTTCCTCCATACGCTTTCCCCACATGTCTAATAATGAAATCCCCCATGCACAGAAACTCAATCCTACCCACCCCACTTGATCCCCTCCCTTCCTGGCGGCAGCTTCAGAAGCTACTTCCTCCACCCTTTTCTCTCTCCCACGACCCTGTTACACCTGTCTTTTTTCTATCCTGTACTGTATGTTTCCATATCCTTCTGCTTTCACACTTCTCAGTATTGTAGTGTAGGAGTACATTAAGTACCTTACTGTCGTGTGATCTTTTTGTACTATCCTAGACAATATTTCTTTCTTTTCTTGCGGGGGGGCACAGAATAATTTATTTTATTTTTCTTTTATTTTCATTCTTCCCCTTAAAATATTAAACCACCTGTCTTCTACAATTCCCCCTTTACTTTCTCATCCCTCTTTTACACCTACTGTATCCTGTACATTGTTTGAGGGAGGCCTACCTTCCTGCATGTCCTCCAAGAGTATGCTAATTATCTCCCTCAAACTCTCCAACTCCACCCTCATACTCCTTAATGCCTGGCCACATCCACAGTCCTTGGCCATTCTTTACAGAATAATGAAAAGGAAAGAAAACTGATTCTGTGCCCAAAAAAAGAAAGGAAATAAATTTTTTCTAGGATAGTACACAAAGATCACACGATATAAGGTAATTAATGAACTACTACCCTACAATACTACTTAGTCGTACTATATTTTATCCTACAACATCCTGACACCATAATTACTGAATTATAAACTATAAATTTCATTTTTTTTCCATATTAAAGTGAAATCATAAGAATAAATGGACAATTAGTTTCAGCCACCTATTGGCCATCTTCAGCCAAAGAGTGCTTGTTCCCTATCAACTCCTTTGTTAACATGGCCTACCTGCTTCCTAAAACAAGTCAGACATTAGAAGATTATAACATTAATTTTTGTTATTATATATATTTTAATGTTATAGGCCTAGTTATTCCTACAACACTGTTTTTGTCTGATATACATATATTTTAGTTGTCACATAATTTGTTTAATTTTTATTTGGCTGAAGATGGCCACTAGGTGGTTTAAACTAGTCCCAAGAGTTATGTAATATCATTTACTTGATATATTGTATTGAAAAGGTCAATTTATTCTTATAATTACTGAATATCAGTCATAATATTAAGACATATTGTATCAAAACTTCGTTCTGTTTCAGTTTCCTAGCAACTGGCGATTCTATCCCGAGTCTAGCATGGAACTACAGGATTGGAAAATCAACGGCATGCCAGGTGATAAATGAAACCACTCGTGCTATCTGGGATGCACTTCATGGGACATATCTACCGCTGCCTACTGAAGAAGATTTCCGGAGGATTGCGCAGGAGTTCTACACACAGTGGGATATGCCAAACTGCATTGGAGCTATAGATGGCAAACACATTGTAATTCAAGCTCCAAGCAACTCAGGCTCACAATTTTTCAACTATAAAAAGACATTCAGCACAGTTTTAATGGCAGTGTGCGATGCCAATTACCGTTTTACTTATGTTGACATTGGAGCTTATGGCTCACAGTCTGATGGGGGAATATTCCGTCAATCGGATTTTGGACATAGACTTTATGATGGTTTGCTCCCAATCCCTAACTCTCATCCCTTTCCAAATTCAACAAACCCCATGCCATACTACTTTGTTGGCGATGAGGCATTCCCCCTAAAAAGAAATTTAATGAGACCATTCTCAAAGGCTTCCTTAACTAGCTTAAAGACAAAGGTATTCAACTATCGCCTCTCACGTGCTCGGCGAGTTATTGAAAATACTTTCGGTATTTTGGTTTCTCGGTGGCCTATTTTTCTAGAAATATCAACGCTAAGCCTGAAAATGTGGACAATATAACAAAAGCAACTGTGTGCCTTCACAATTTTTTAACAGTATCTGAAATGAATTCTCCAGCTAAATTATATTGCCCATCGGGATACGCTGATAAAGAAATGGATGGCCAGGTACAGGATGGTGATTGGAGGATGAACATTCCGGGGAATATGGGTGCACTGCAACGTTTAAGTGGTAATCGCCAACGAGTTGCTGCACGGAATGCAACGTTTGAGGCCCAAGATGTGCGGGATAAAATTGCCGACTACCTCGTTTCACCGGCAGGTGCAATAGATGGGCAAATTGAATACATTTTGAGAGGAACTTTATTCGCTGACTAGTGTTTCATTATTCATGTATTGTGATTTTAAATAAATATACATGTTAACTGAAAAGTAAAATAAAAATATTAAAAAAAAAAAATTCCACTTGTTTCACTGATATTTACAAATTGTTTCTCCTCCGTGCCTTCTCTTTCGCTTCCACAAGGGTAGTCGTAATCTTCAACGTACACTCGTCCTTTATGTCCTCTGGCAGCTGAGATAAGCTCTCAGCCACAAACTGTGAAAAACAATTTTCTGCACTATTTTGCATTTTTTCTGTGATTTTACTTGCACTCTCTGCCACTAGTTTTAAATGTTTTTCTATTAATTAA
Source organism: Anabrus simplex (assembly GCF_040414725.1). Lineage (NCBI taxonomy): Eukaryota > Metazoa > Arthropoda > Insecta > Orthoptera > Tettigoniidae > Anabrus > Anabrus simplex. The sequence goes on along the minus strand of NC_090279.1, from coordinate 159,375,638 downwards.
TCTTGTGGTGTAGAGGAGCACCGTTTTTTACCACGGTGCTCAATGGATGGGCTGGCCAGAGTTGGAGTCCACTGAGCAGTAGGGGGGAGAGAAAGCAGTGACGTCAGAGCTGTTGTCACTCTCTACCTCTGTACCCCCAATGTCGGAAATTCTGAAAAAAGGAGAGAAAACACATTTAAACTGATGGCCGATTTGAGTGTAGTGAAACAGTAAGTAAACAAGAAAACATAGAAAATAATGTAAACAAGACATATATCAATATATATACATACCCATCGTACTCAACGACGCAATGTTCAATTGCAGAGCAGCTGGGATCTGACTGGGAATTATTTCCCAAGTCTGGAAAATTACTGTACGTTTTCCGGGGCTTTATGTGGTCGTCTAAAAAAGACATCGCCTCCATTAGCGGCCACGGTTCTTTGAAGGACTTGCCTGCTTCACTTCTTGTCTCCATTTCCAGTAAGTTTTTTTCTTTACAATATCGCTCTCTCAGGCATTTCACTTGCGACTGGCAATGAGCAACTGAAATACAATGAAATATGCTGTAGTACAAGTGTAGAAAATGTATTTACTTTTCACAACCTCTGCTAACTTCTATGTCTCATCAATGTGTCGTATAATTAATTAAACTAGTTAGCTAACTAGTCTAGGTTTGCACGAAAATTAAGGTTATGGGAAATCTCAAACTGTACTTACCGCCAGATTTCATTGCTACAGCAATTTGCTTCCATGTATTATCTCTCAATACAGAGTCCTTGTAAGTTTTTTTCCTCTTATCATACAAACAAGGATGATTTTGATATAAAATCACCAGTCTTTCGTCGAAAGAAGCCATCGCTCATGAAATACAATGTTTACCGGTACCTATGTTCTGATTGGCAGGTTCTCAAACTTGACGTAAAATTAATCGCAAGAGCTTGGAGTTTGCTATCGCTTAATTTTACGGGCTTGCAGTTAAGTTTACGTCGGCGCATTGTGAATGGTTCCATTAGATAACATGGCCGCTAACTTCTAATTTAACGTTAATTTTAAGTTTATGTTACATTATGTTTGCATTGTGAATGGGGCTTTGGAGCCTATGTATAGCCGCCATCTTGCTCAAGCACCCCTAAGCCGTCTCGTAAACATCTGTGTATATTTTTGCTAGTTGCTTTACGTCACACCGACACAGATAGGTCTATTGGCGACGGTGGGACAGGGAAGGGCTAGGCGTGGGAAGTAAGCGGCCGTGGCCTTAATTAAGGTACAGCCCCAGCATTTGCCTGGTGTGAAAATGGGAAACTACGGAAAACCATTTTCAGGGCTGCCGACAGTGAGGTTCGAACCTACTATCTCTCGAATACTGGACACATTTAAGTGACTGCAACCATCGAGCTTGGTAACAGCTGTGTATAGCCGCCATATTGTGCAATTGGCGTCGGGAAGAGCATCTTGCCGTAAAACTAAGGTTAATGCGTTCAAGATGGCGGATGTGAGGTTAGGTTCGCTGTCTTAGGCGTCGGGAGGGCAACTAGCCATCAAAGTAAGGTTAGGCCCTCAAGATAGTGACTGTGAAGTTAGACTCGCTCTCTTATGCAAAATCTGCAAATCGACATTGCTCACCTACTATACTACGGGTCAATGACCATGCAATGGAACCTGCATTGCTACACTACTAGACCTCGAGTGCTGACTCAGCAATTTTTGCTCCCCTACTGCTAACATTTCTAGCAGAGATTAATAACTGTTACAGAGATTGTATAGTGAAATTGAGCGAACAAAATAAGTAAATTTAGTGAGTAAAATCTCTTTGTAGGCTATAGCAATACTGGTGAATATTTGAGGTATTTCTTTATATTTATTAACTCATTTACATAGTTTTCAAGTGGAGTTTTGTTGTGTTCCGTATTGCACATCGGATGATTCCAGGAAGGAATCACGAATTTGCCAGAGACGCCAAACTGACAGTCAAATGGACTACATCTATTTCTGGGTAGGGAGCAAAGCCGGGCACTCTATGGAATGCTAAGGAATCTTCTAAAACAATGCAACTTTAGTATTAGTACAACTAAAAGGTGACTGCTGCCTAATGCAGGGTTGGAATACTTGCATGGAGAGACATTTGCACCGAGTTTCAATATGCATGTACTGCCTACCCCTTCAGTGTAAATTGTTGAAATCAAACTTTATTTCTCATTTCATTCGGCGCTTCATCTGTAATGCAGGCATGACTTGCCTCGCCTAAATCTATGCAACGGCAATAAATCAGTTGATCTTTACTGGTATAGTCCACAATGTACTGATGTCCATTGTAAATCAACAAAGGGTCCACTTGGTAGTCTTGGTGAACTCCATAGATGCAGAACAATTATCACAAGTTCAACACGGAACACTAGTTGTCAGCAGGTATTAACTTTAGTAGTGATCTATTTATCTATATATCTATCTTTTTTTACCAGGTAGAACTTCACCTCCTTTGCTCCTGAATTGCAACCCTTGCTGGTCCTCCGAACTAGTGTCACTGTTTGACACACCCATGCTTAGTAATTTCCTGGAATATCTGGCGTTCCGTGCAAATGTCAACATATTCCATCTCTGTGCAAATATCATAACTTGGCCTAGAACAGTTCACTCAGTTTTTCATGGTTATCCTTCTCATAAGCTGAAGTGTACTTCTGATAGAAAGAAACCAGCACCTAAATCACATTCTTTGCCACCAAAAAGACGAAGGCTAGTGCAACAATGAAACAAAATTACTAAGAATGTAATAGCTACAAGTGACCAGATTACTTTTACGCAATTATTTCCCAACTCTGAACACAGTATGTGATAGTAGGTACTGCTTTACTTGTAATTTACTTCTCAAAATAAAATTGTAATCATTACATTCTAGTAATCGTTACTTTCAACTGATAGATATACTATATATCGCATGGAAGCAGAAAGGGGGAACAAAATAAATGACGATGAACATAACTTTTTCAGTTCTACTACAGCAGAACCATTAACTTCACCAGTTCAGGGTGAGGTACTTTCCTACTTCTCCAGTACTTTCAAATACTTATCCCAACAAAGTTCTTAAAATTAAACACAGGTATTCCTTCATGTGCTGCCTGGAGTCATTCCTTGATGGATACAAAACTTTTGCACCCATCTCGTGGCACAGGCCAGAGTAGTGTGTAGTTTCCACCGAAGTGCCACTCTCATCCATGGCTGTGACAATATGGAAGCTGCTGGGGAATGGGTGGTGCTGAATGATGATATTCAGAGCACGACTAGTGTGTCCGGGTGTTATGAACGGTGTTGCGCATAGGGTTAGTCATGCTACAGTAGCACTGTCTGGCCCAGAGAGGAAAGCAGTGGCAAACTACCTCACTCCTTATCTTCCCTAGTACGTCTCATTTTGGTGTTACCATTGGATTTTGCAGTTTTCTTATAATGGCATAACCTTTGGTGATGCTACAAGGGGGGATCAAATATAAGCAACATTTTAATTTTTATTTAAATTCATTTATTGAAAAACACAAGGCAATTACAATTTATTTTTCCACATAGTTTCCTGCTTTGGAAATGCATCTGTCCCAGCATATGGGCAGCTTTTTGATGCCCTCATAATAAAAAGAACAGGGTCATGTCACCATCCAGTTGCGCACAAAGTCTTCCACACTCTCGTCATCTTCAAATCGTTGCCCTCCTAGAGCTTCTTTAAGCAGTCCGAACAAATGGAAATCGCAGGGCGATAAGCCGGGTCCAGTGCACTTCCTGTAGCTTGGGGCAGCGCATTGTCAAATGGGTTGGTCTCGTCCTTTGCAGCGATATGCAACCCTCGCCTTGTTCAACAGCTCGCAGTAATAAGCAGCATTGATTGTGCATCGCTCATGCAAAAAATCAATCAGCAAAATATCTCGCCGATTGAAGGTAACTGTTTCTAGAACCTCGCGAGCTGACAGTTGAGCCTTGGTTTTCACTGGTGTTGCCTCCCCTTTCCTCTGCCACTCCTTACACACATGCGTCCATGACAATGTTTGATCACCAAGCTGTGCAGTCAATCTCTGGCAAATTTCCACCACTGTAACTCCTTCATGAGCAAGAAATTTTATAATTATGCGTTGCAGAGTGGAGGGGTGCACCTGTTGTTCCGATACTGTGAGCGTTACTGACAAAATGGAGGTAAATATCAAACAGCATGCTCTCCCCACTCGTAACATCCCGCCCAGGCATAGTAGAAGCGCGGGCCCAGTCCTACCAACTGTTGATATTCAGGAACAAAAATCCTGTTTATATTTTATCGTCCTTCATATTTCAGGATCCAACCAGCCTAACAGACAGATTCCTTCATATACTCCTGTCGGGCTTCTTTTCACTAAATGCAAAAATGTACATTCCCCCAAAGAAGTTGAGGATTACTGATGAAAATTTAAAGAACCAATTAATTTATGCGTGAAGTAAATGGCAAACTATTTGAAACGCTACAAGTCGCTAACTAAAATAAAAATTGTAATAACAATAATGATGTCACGTGGCTATTGCTAGGCTGGTGCAGTCCTTGTAAGGAAGACACTCCGTCAAGTGTATGTGGCATCTGTCGTGTATGGGAAACTGCGTGTTATTGCATTGTGTGTGTTGCAGGATGTTGTGGACATTACAAACTCCCAGTCCCAGAGTCAAGTGAATTAACCATTCAAGGCTTAAAATCTCTGATTCAGCCAGGCATTGAACCTGGAGCTCACTGAACCGAAGACGACTACCATGACCATTCAACCAATGAGCCGGACATTAAAATGATGAGGAAAGATAAATTCAAAAATTCCATGCTGTCATGTTTAGTGTTGTCTAGTGATGATAGCCACTTAATGTACCGGTACTACGCTAAAACGACTACACAAAATGAATAACATCTTTTCCTTACAAACTTTGGTATTGTTACAGTCCCATCCAAAAAATAAATTGCCAGTGATTTCCTTAGGAGTAACATTCTGTAAAGTAATTGTAATTTTGTTGATTACTCGTTGAAAAGGTAATTTGTAATATTGTAATTGAGTAAAATATTTCTCAAGTAACTGTAATGCAGCCCAGTTTTTTTTGTACCCTTCCCATCACTGATAACAGATTATGAAATTAACGGGCCTTTCAACTCTTAGTTTACATAATAACTTAACATACATATCCTTGATCATTAAAACAGGAAATATTTCTTCTAGCTCTATCACTGTTACCAGTGGAGTTCCACAATGCTCTCTTCTTTTTATTCATTATACAGACTGAATGCACACTGAGCATATACGGGGATCATTTAGTACGGCCCGTATCAGTGAGAAATTGGAGGAGCGTCAGTTGCGCTGGTTATGGACATGTACAGTGTCCAGATGAAGGTCATCCCATTGAGAGAGCTCTTGTAATCGAGGAGTCAAGGAGAGGGCACGAGCGTCCAAGAACAACGTGGTGGCATACAGCCGAAAAGGCCTTGAGTAGAAATGGCATTCCAGTGGCGGAGACATCCAACAGCAGGGAGTACTCTCTAAGGATCAGAAGAGCCGACTCTGAGTGATACTTGGAAGTGGCAGACATATGGCCAGGAAAGAAGAAGAATATAGACAAAATAAGAAATAAATTGAAAAGTTCAGAATCTTTTAATTCATTATATCAACAGTGTCAAAAGCATACTTAGAAATTCAGAATTGCTTTTTGTTTGATGCAATTTATCAAAGTTAATCATCCACTTGATTATTTAAAACTAAAAAACGATGTACATGGTCTTGAAAAGTGTGCTTCACAAAATGGGTTGGAACTTAATCATGACAAAAAATAATATACGGAAAATATCATATAAAAAATAGTTCTATTAATGATTACATTCTATCCCCTATTTTAGTCATGACAAATATAACATGAGAAAGGGAAAGCTATTGTAACAATATAAAGTCCTATTGTACAAGTTAACAAGTTTGGTGATTTATTCAGTTATTAACTATCTTCTAGTAAACATAATAGACATACATACCTGTCCATTAAATGTAGTTGCCATTTTAAGTGGCTATAACTCAGTGCCATTTTTTGTTGTTCAGTATCGTTTCCAAACATGTTGACTGGAAAAAGATTTTGAGTCTAATTATCTGAACGTTTTCCTGACCCCAGATCAATGGATGCCTTTTTTATATCAGGATACCTCAAGGATGAGGTTTACTGCACCAAACCAGCAACAGTCAAGGAGTTAAAAAGATGATATTGTGGAATTCCATGAGAAATGGTTCATAACGTTATTGAATCCTTTGGTCCGTATTAGCAGCTTTGTCCCAAAAATGACAATGGTTGGTTCCAATGTATGTACATGGAGGGAGCACTAGACTTGTCATCCTCTGAAGACTTTTTAACTTAAAATTCCTTTAGGTAATTGCACTGTACTCTAATATCTTTCATTTTCACAGTTAAACCATTTTGGGACACGCTAATTTGTGAGAGTGGTGGTGGTGGTAAGTACTGTTTTAAGAGGAAGTACAACTAGGCAACCATCGTCTATACAACACTAATCACTAATCAGAGAGAAAAAATGGAATGGATCCGACACTTCGAAAAATGAAGGTATCGGCCATAGAAAGATAAGGGCAACAAAGGACGTGAAAATGAAAGACTCCCTAGCCCTCGGAAACCTAATAGCGTCGGGGTTGGAAAAGAACAAGAGTTGACCAAGGAAGGTGGAAGCAATGCCAGGACTCAGCTGAGGGCCTTGTGGTCGCCAACCCACGCTTTAAAGTTCAGAGCCCCTGGGGCCCTTTTAGTCACCTCTTACGACTGGCAGGGGATACTGTGGGTCTTATTCTACCGCCCCCCACCAACAGGGGCATAATTTGTGAGAAATCGTTAAAAGACAAGGTTGTGTTATCAGTTATTCTGTATTATTTTAAAATTTAGCTTCTATCATGTAGTCTACGTGTCCATGGTAGATCCTGTACTCCAGTACTGTATGTCCATTTGAAACCTTTGTTATCAAACCCCACCTCCTTCTGTTAGGTTCAGAACAATACGCTTAAGAAAAAGGAAATTGCAACACCATGAAGGCATTGGTCGTTTGTGTTGATTTTCAAGATATGGAACGATGCAATGTAGGTATGTAAAGGATCAAAGTTTCAGATCCATTGGATTGTTGCTACAGGTCTACTCACATGATTGGTCGCGGAGGAATCAACTCCAGTATACGGACTCTGGTGTAGCGTAGTTGACTTGCTGTCTGTGCAGTGAAGTGTTCCCCGTCAAACATGCCTCGATGACAGAGAACACACTATCAACAACTGTTGCCGTTTGAGAGGGCTCGGATAATTGGGCTGTGTGAGGCTAGATTATTGCTAAGGACTTCGCTGCACGTGTTGGCCGACAGGCATTAGCAGCAGTGGTCAAATGAAGGTACCCACACTCATAGACCTGGCACAGGCCCAGCACGACGGACAACTATGAGAGACGATCACCGCATAATTCAGATGGCCCGGATGGAACCCCATGCAAAAGCAGCGCAAATTCGATCAGCTGTGGCATCCCACATTACACAACAAACAGTTGGTAATCGCCTGCATGCAGCTGGTTTACGAGCCCGTGTCCCTGCAGAAGGTGTTCCATTGACCCCACAACACCAAGCATTATGGTCTGGGGAGCTATTGGCTTTAATGTGAAATCACAATTAGTGCTTGTTGAGGGCACTATGACTGCTCGACAGTACGTTGATAGGGAACTCAATCCAGTGGTTGTCTCTATGATGGCGAACATTGCTAATGGGATGTTTCAGCAGGACAATGCCTGGGTTCACACTGCACGCATCTCCAGAGAAGCTCTCCGCAATATCACAACCTTAGAATGGCTCGCCAGATCTCCAGACCTCAGTCCTATTGAGCATGTGTGGGACATGATGGGTCGACAACTGGCCAACCGTCCTCAGCCACCCACAACTCTGGAACAACTGACCCGTGCAGTGCAGCAAGCATGGGCCACAATTCCTCAGGAAGCGATCCAGCGCCTTATTGACTCCATGCCTCGACAAATTCATCAACGTATTGCAGCTTGTGGTGGGCACATCCTGTATTGATTGTTGTCCAAACTTGCGGGCAGAGGGACCTGAAAGTGTAATAATCGAATCACAACTGAACACTCGTCCTGCATGTTCAATTGCAGCAATGTAGCACTACTCCTTTTGGGTGTTGCAATCCATTTTCTTCAGTGTATTGAGTTCTTTGTTTGTATTCACTGAAAGTGGACTTTCCAACATTATGAATCAAACTACTCTAAAGGACAAAATCATGAATGAAGTAAACAAGAAGCAGATGATACCAAGGTCCCTATTACCAGTGTAATAAAGAAGTGTAGACTTCAGTGCTATGGGCATATTATGACAATGAAGAGCATGAGACCAGCTGGACAATATTTTGACCTTACTGTCCAAGGAAAGAGACCAACGGGAAGGCTGAGGAAATACTGGATACACACAGTGAAATCAGATATGGAGGAAAGAGGTGTCCTGGAAAAGAAGATGTATGCAGACAAGAAGAGTTGGTGCAATTGTACACTGGACCTGGGAAACTGGAGTTTTGAAAATGATGGTGATATTAAAAGAAGACCCTGGAAATTTTCCTCAGTAGGGAGATCATAAAGATAAAGCAATATCCATGAAATGTAAGGAGCCTTTATTCAATACCATCCAACACAACATTAAGTAATATGAAAATGAAAGTAAAAGCTCCTTGCAGAATCTGAAATTTTACATCAAAAATGTTACCAAGAATGATATTAAAGGTGTTAAATCACAACCTCATACTGTATTATACAGGCACAACAGCTGTCAGAAGATGAAGAAACTCTGTCAACAGTTCATGTTTAATACATAACATGTCTTTTGGTTACCTGGTTAGTGATTCTATTGAACAGGACAGTCCACAATGAGAAATAAAGCCTGATTGAATACCTTCCATTTTCTCAAGAAACTGTCTGATTTTCAAAATAATCACAGTGCTAAATCTGTAATGTCCATAACTTTAAAGCTAATTGCAGAAAATAGCTTAGTTCCATAATTTTAAAAACAAAGTAATATCATTAACTGAGCAGATCAATGTAACGTCTAATGAGAGGGTGTTTTGAATTTGAAGAAAGGAAGGCAGCATCTCTCAGATTGAAAAATCCTTCGTGTAATTGACTAGAGTGGTCCAATGTAGGTAATAAAAAGCAAAATAAATAACTGAACAGATATTGACACCCTAGAGAAGTACTGCAAAGGTGATTAGGAGTCCCTTGGTCTCATTTTTGAGAGTGAAAACACATTTTTTGATATCTTTACCAGTTTATGAATTGTTTGAAGTCAGCATCTTAACTGAGCCATCAATGATCATAACAGACATAATTTACTTTTAATATCATATTTATTGTGTGGAATGAACTGAATATATATAAACATGGTTAAATTATACATACAGACATTTATTCTGCATTGTTAAATTAAACATAAAAAAACATTTTAATACAAAATAGGAACATTTTTTAAAATGTAAGTCTATTCAAGTGTGATGTTAAAAATAATAAATGAGGAACTCTGGATTCAATGTTGATAAGGAACTGGAGAAGGAAATAGATCTATTCTCTATTTCAAGGCTTCGTAAAAATATTGCAGTTCTTGACACTACTAGGAACACGTTACAGTATGCTCTGACAAACATAAAACAAATATTTTTAAAATTTTCTTTGAAGAATAAAGAAGTACAAGAGTCGACAACACAGCCTTTTTCTGTAAGTAGGATCACATTAAAATAAATCGAACATAATAATATTGTTCCAGATTTAACACTTAACAAGACAATGAAACATGAATTGCCAATAAAAACAGAGACTTAACTTCTACTGCCAATCTATCACTTTTAAACAGGGAAATATTCCACATATTAATGCATGTTTAGGTGAAGCGTAATTCGCGCACTCAGGCGTCGCAGTCCCTCACAGTGCGACTCCTCACATGCCAGCAATAAAAAAAAATGTCTCTTACAAAATTTCATCTTGCGAGTATATCCGGCAGAAAAACAACTTTGAAGATTAGCAATCTGGCAACTCTGTAACCAGATGTAGGGTAACTACCTCTGTCAGCAGACATTGCTCGTATTGTACAGTTGGTTCAATCGATAGAGTTTTGGGTTAGCATGCAAGGAGGTCGAGTGGTCGATCCTGGGTTGAGGCGTATGTTTTTTATTTCGTAAATGTAGTCCAGGTGATATGGTATCTGGCATCTTAATCGTCAACAGCGATTGCAGTGAGTCCTCTAGAAACCATTTGCACTTACATACTACGATCCTAGAAATGGACAACCAATCGTTTTCATTGGTCAGCTTTGAAAGGCGCCCTTTCCACGTCATGGGCGTGAATTTATTCGCACCACTTCATCTACTAGATGTGAAACCTGTTTTCTCTCAAATAGCCTATTTACAGTACCAATATAATATTTTAGGCAACTCATCACTCTCACACCACAATGTCCATTCTTCCACCATAACATTGTCTCCAATATGTTGCAGCAAAAGGACATACAACTCCCATGCAATATGTTTTTCAATGCATGTTAGAGCCATTTTGTCTGTTTTGTAGTTGAATAATAGCAATAATAATGATATTTGCTTTTATGTCCCACTAACTACGTCTGCAGTTTTTGGAGATGCTGAGGTGCCGGAATTTAGTCCTACAGGATCCCATAGATTAGTCATCATCATCATCATCATCATCTGTTTACCCTCCAGGTTCAGTTTTTCCCTCGGACTTAGGGAGGGATCCCACCTCTACCGCCTCAAGTGCAGTGTCCTGGAGCTTCAGACTCTTGGTCGGGGGATACACCTGGGGAGTATGACTAGTACCTCGCCCAGGCGGCCTCACCTGCTATGCTGAACAGGGGCCTTGTGGAGGGATGGGAAGATTGGAAGGGGTAGGCAAGGAAGAGCGGCCGTGGCCTTAGTTAGGTACCATCCCGGCATTCGCCTGGAGAAGTGGGAAACCACGGAAAACCACTTCCAGGATGGCTGAGGCGGGAATCGAAGCCACCTCTACTCAGTTGACCTCCCGAGGCTGAGTGGACCCCATTCCAGCCCTCGTACCACTTTTCAAATTTCGTGGCAGAGCCGGGAATCGAAGCCAGGCCTCCGGGGGTGGCAGCTAATCACGCTAACCACTACACCACAGAGGCGGACCCCATAGATTAGTACCAACTATTATTCTTGCCTCGTTCAGGTCCATTACATTTCGTTAGGGCCTTACGTTACCAGTAGGCCTAGCAACGTGCTCTGTTAATAATGTCCAAACTCTGTTACAATTTGTATGTGTTATCACCATGGTCCCAATAATTCTGCCTTTCAACATTGCGTGTTGCGTCTGGTAACCGCATGCTGTTTAGTACGTATCTCAATGTATTATTATTATTATTATTGTCCGACTCATTGGCTGTATGGTCAGCGTACTGGCCTTCGGTTCAGAGGGTCCCGGGTTCGATTCCCGGCCGGGTCGGGGATTTTAACCTTCATTGGTTAATTCCAATGGCTCGGGGGCTGGGTGTTTGTGCTGTCCCCAACATCCCTGCAACTCATACACCACACATAACACTATCCTCCACCACAACAACACGCAGTTACCTACACAAGGCAGATGCCGCCCACCCTCATCGGAGGGTCTGTCTTACAAGGGCTGCACCCGGCTAGAAATAGCCACACGAAATTTTTATTATTATTATTATTATTATTATTATTATTATTATGTTGTAAGTGTAGGATGGAAATTAGCAAATAAAAAATGCGCCTCAACCCAGGATCGAACCATCGACCTCCTGCATGCCAACCAAAAACTCTACCCACTGCACCAACTGTACAGCACGACGTGAGCGTGCTGACAGCAGTAGTTACCCTACATATGGTTACAGTGTTGCCAGATTGCTTCTCTTTAACGTCCATTTTCTACCGGATATACTCGCAAGACGAAATTTTGTAAGAGACATTTTTTTATTGCTGGCATGTGAGGAGTCGCGCTGCGACGCCCGAGTGCGCGAATTACGCTTCACCTGTATATATTATACAAATATGTGCTTCATGAAGGTAAGATTTGATCGTGGAATAACAAGGAAGAGTTGTGGAATTATCAATGAGAATCTTATTTTATTTTTATACAAGTAGCTGTACGTCGCACCGACACAGATAGGTCTTCGATGATAGGATAGGAAAGGGCCAGGAGTGGGAAAGAAGTGGCTATGGCCGTAATTAAGGTACAGCCACAACATTTGCCTGGTGTGAAAATGGGAAACCACAGAAAACCATCTTCAGGGCTGCCAACAGTGGAATCTAATGAAATTTTCAACTTGAATTATTTTAGTTTCAGGGTAGTATGTATAAGGTATTAAGTTTTACAAATGCCTATAGATCCTGATGCAGTGAGTGGAAGCTAGAGTGGGGTATATACAACCAGCTCTCAAATAGCCTATTTACAGTACCAATATAATATTTTAGGCAACTCATCACTCTCACACCACAATGTCCATTCTCCCACCATAACATTGTCTCCAATATGTTGCAGCAAAAGGACATACAACTCCTGTGCAATATGTTTTTCAATGCATGTTAGAGCCATTTTGTCTGTTTTGTAGTTGAATAATAGCAATAATAATGATATTTGCTTTATGCCCCACTAACTACGCCTGCAGTTTTTGGAGATGCTGAGGTGCCAGAATTTAGTCCCGCAGGAGTTCTTTTACATGCCAGTAAATCTACCGACACGAGGCTGACGTATTTGAGCACCTTCAGATACCACTGGACTGAGCCAGGATCGGACCTGCCAAGTTGAGGTTAGGACAGTGCCTAAACCATCTGAGCCATTCAGCCTGGCAGATTAGGACACAAAGGTACTACAGCATTCCTAGAGGATGGCTCTGCCATGTCAACAGTGTAGTTTGTAAGTGTATACTCTCCAGATAATTCTGGCGAAGAACTACAGGCAGCTAAGAAATGTAATATTTTGCACATGTTGCTTTGGACCCATCACCTTTATATGCTGTGAATTTTACTGAACTTCACATCAACACCATTTTCTCTTGTTAGTTTAACAGGGCAATGCTTCTCTGTTGAGACATTCTGTCACAAAAGAAATTTACCTACAACAATGCCTTGAAGAAAATTTGATAGGTGTGAAACTGTTGCAGTGGATTGTCCATGTGTTAAACATTCAGGTAATGCTAGACTTGCAATACCCTTTTAGGAATTATAAAAATAAAGGGACAAAACCTTGAAACTATGGTGAGATTCAAGTACTTGACAAGCGAACTGATATAGGATGCATGGCTAGACTTCGAGATCACTAAAAGGATTTAACAGGGGAATGCATTCTACCAGTGTGAAAAACCACTCCAAAAGATGGAGACATACAGTTTATGAATCTCATCGGCCAAGTGTGAAGTGCGTGCCGTCATTCGGTTTCTTTATGCTGATGGGTGAAATGCAATTTTCTTAAATCGTTTGATCCATTCGCTGAACAACATCATTGGTTGACATTTACTTCCGTCCCTGACCACCTGCATCATGAATGTCTGTATGTCCTGCTTCAAAGTTCCTGCACCATTGCCACACTCTGCTGTCACTCATGAAAGTTTTATTGTACGCATTACTCATTCATCAATGAATTTCAGCGTATTGCACCCCTCAGCATGAAGAAATTGAGTGACAGCACGCACTTCACACTTGGTGGGAGACTTTATTACACAAGGCATGTTTGTGTGCTGACTGTGTGTTCAGAATTGACAAGTACGATTTGACGTGGTCGATAGGCATACTAGAGACATTGTGCAACACATCTGCTATACGGCTTCATTGGCTTCTCACAGTGATTTTTAATTTTGCGACCAATAGGAGGTCAGAAAAAAATAGCCCTCGTAATATTCAATTATCATAGAATAACCCACAAAAATTGCTTTTAATCCAATGAGACTTCCTCTAACAAAAGAATATGAAGCAGACAACTTGGATTCTCATCACCCTGACTATTCATTTCAATTGATGGGATACTGTACATCGAATAGGTAAATAAAAAGAAAATCTTATTTTCAGTTTGTACTAGAAGTTGACAATAACAGACCTGTATTCAGATAAGAGATTCCTATCCATTGCTCATACATTACACAATGTTTCCAATTATAGGAACAAACCGCAGGGGCGTGTACAGGGCATTAACAAAGAAAAGCTCATAATGAACAAAGACCTTGGAAGTACTTGAGGAGATTGATGCAGCAATCCCATACGAACTATTTTTCCCAGAACCTTAGAACTATTGGATTTAAAACGATGGGTCACTCACGGAAATACATACATCAGCTTTCTCACAACTTCCAGTGCCGGGCTGAGTGGCTCAGACGGTTAAGGCGCTGGCTTTCTGACCCCAACTTGGCAGGTTCGATCCTGGCTCAGTCCGGTGGTATTTGAAGGTGCTCAAATACGTCAGCCTCGTGTTGGTAGATTTACTGGCACGTAAAAGAACTCCTGCAGGACTAAATTCCGGCACCTCGGCGTCTCCGAAAACTGTAAAAGAGTAGTTAGTGGGACATTAAACAAATAACATTATTACAATTTCCAGTACTTGAAAATGGCTAATCATATTCTATATCTAGTCTTACCATAAATACTGATACAAAATTCTGACATACAATGTATAACTAATCTTAACGGTCAGGAATAACCCTTTAACTAAGCATGGAGGTTATAATTGTGAGTTCAGCTACAAAAGAGAAAGTGTGTTTGCCTAAGTTTTAGTAATGGAGTGGGCGGATTACGAAAATTGTATAGTAGTAGTAACATTTCAAAACAAGCCTCCACGGCTCAAGCAGCAGCATGCCAGCCTCTCATCGCGGGGTTCCATGGTTCAAATCCCAGTCACTCCATGTGAGACTTGTGCTGGACAGGGTGGAGATAAGATAGTTTTTTCTCCAGGTACTTGTTTTCTCTGTTATCTTTCATACCAGCAACACTCTCCAATAACCTTTCATTTCATCTCTCAGTCATTATTCATTGCCCCAGAGGGGTGATGATGATGATGCTTGTTGGTTTATAGGGGCCTAACATCTAAGGGCATCGGCTCCCCCAAGGGAGTGTGCCAGGTTGCGGCAGCAGGCACAATTCCTATCCTAGCTACTAGATGGAGGTTTCCTTCATTCCATTCCTGACCAGGTTGAATGACTGGAAACAGGCTGTGGATTTTCAGTAGCATTTCATAATTCATGGAAATCAGTTTCCAAAATTTTCACAACTCATAAAAAACTGAAAATCAGCAGGACATTTTTGTCTCAAATTGTCCAAAGGTTCACCAAGACTGGGACAATTGATGACCATCCAAGATAGGGACAACCACCCACCATGAAAACAAGGAGGCTGGTTCAAACAGTGGACATTTCAGATGTCAATCTCTTGTGTGCCAAAGAGTGGAGTTTAGGTCACTTCCTTACTCCACAGCTGAAGCAGCAGGGGCAGCTAAAATTTAACCCCTCAGCGTCGCAGCCGTTCAAAGAGCTTCCTACCCCGCGGCCGGATGAGATTTCAACTACGCACGACTGAAATACATTGATTCACTTAAAGCGTTACTACTAGTATAAGAGTAGCCCGATATTCACGAAATTTGGAATTCCTTATAGTAGAACTATGTACATGAAGATAATTACATAATTGTTTCACATTTCCTTAGTAATTTAGTTCCGTGTGATAGAGTTCGAAGCACTCTTCGAGACAGAGACCCAAGGCACACTGCCGGCAGCAGTACACCGATGTCTTCTTTTCACTGTGTTTTGAACACGCGATACGTCTCTGAGGTTTGGATTTCTCACTTTTGGGTGCTAATTTCCTGATAAAACGTATTTTCTACAACCTTGGAACTGTATTATCTGATGCGCGCCGGCCTTGAATATTTCGTTTCCCTCCCGAGAGGCGTATTTTGTACTACGTAAACAAACCTTCCATCAGCTGAAACTGATAAGATAACTGCTCAATGTTTGTCCCTGTGACTTGTCTAAATATTACTGGAGAATCTAGGAATCATAATTCACTGTTGAAAACTTTCCTTTGAACTGTATGCGTATCTATAGTCTGCTACACGAAATTTCCAAGTACTGGTTCCTCCTCATCGTCACTCTCATCATTTACCACTGCATCGGCCACAGCCACATCATCTATTTCATTATCACTACTGCTAATACTTCCGACTAAACTTTCATTTGAATTATAGAATATTTCAAGCACGTTTCTCTCAGCAGGAGCTAGCCATTGAGCGCGGTGCGTCACACAAGCTGATGAAGCTGCAGCGGGACCGAAAGCGGCAGGACGAAACTGAATGAGGTTAATAACATTTATGACAAATCAAACCAACTCGATACATATTTCAGATTAAAAGGTCGATACATCGTCTTTCAAACGAGATAGATACCATGCACAACTGCTTCTCGTGTCGTATGACAGAAAGCAGCACTAACTGATGCTTACACAGAGCACTCGTGGAGAGTTACGAAAAGACTACAAGCTGAGAAATAAAGACAAATATAATAAATAAACCGCACACTTAATACAAAATTAGAGCAAAGAACATCACACGAAAAGACAAACTTCTCAGATCATCGTTTCTTTATTTTATTCTGTGGGAAAGAATGAAGCAAACGGACTATTAAAAAAAGCAGGGATTGGTGCTCAGACATAATTGACAAATACTTATCCTTGCAAAAGCAACTACACTTTAACGATTTTCAATTCTTATTAAGAACACTGATAAACCCGAAAATGTCTTCTTGGAAACAAAACAATTTGCATATCCATAACACCAAAACTCTTCGCGCTATAGCCGTAAATGCAAAACCATGTATGGGTCTATACCACGTATAGAGGTCGGCGGCTACGGAAGAAAAGGGGGTCTATACCACGTATAGAGGTCGGCGCTGAGGTGTTAAACACATCCAGCATTGTATGTCAAATGGAAACAGGATTATCATTTTCACAGTGGATATTATTTTTATAATTGAGGAAACTCTGATCATCAAATTAGCAGGGTTTGAGCTTAAAACTGAACAAGGAGTTCATCAGAAACTATTGAGCATAATGAGGAGTCATCATCCTAGCTCAGACTTTGTTAGATGAGAGGAAAGTATAATGGCACCAATGAGTTCCATTTCTGCAAGAAAGGGGTGAAAACCTCCAACAAAATTTATCAGAACACTATATTGGAGACAGATGTGATGCATATGAGCAGCAACCTACCCAGTAGTCAACAATAGAGTTTCAGCAGGATTTGTCATCTGCTCACAAGGCGAGGACTATCCAGGAGTGTCTACAGAGGTGTGAGGTAGACTTCATTTCTCCAGCAGATTGGTCATCCAACAGCCCTGACCTCAATATACTGGACACGTTAGGGGAAAACTTGACGGCATTGTCTGCAAAAAGGGACATTCCTGTAGTGACAGCCTGAAATGCTCTCCAGTAAAGGTGGATTCCACAACACAGATCTAATAAAGGGCAACTGAAAAGTAACCACAGAGATTCGAGGACAGTATTTTTTTTAATGATTCCCTTTGGTATTCAAAATAGAGTAACATACTAAGAAAAGAAATATATATATATATATGTTTAAAACTGTCCTGGAACTTAATTTATAAATTTGTAACTGTAATAGTAAGACCAGGTATATAGAAATACAGTACAAAAAGATTCCTTGCTTGCTTGTCACACACATAACTTTATCATCTTCTTGTGCCCTCTCCTGCTGTAAACTTGGCAAAGCTACTATGATAATCTGCTCTTCTCATCAAGGTCCTAGAATCCTAGACATGACCATTCCTCCAAATTCCCCAGCCAAGATTGTCTTCTTTGACCTCAAACTAATAACCCATTAATATTTCCTTCTAAGATTAATTTTAGGAGACAATTCAGAAAGTAGTGAAATCAGTTTCTGAGATTTTCACAACCCATAAAAAGCTGAAAATCAGGACATTTTTATCTCAAATTGTCCAGAAGTTCACCAAGACTGGGACCATTGATGGTCATCAAAAATACGGACAACCACCCACCACGAAAGAAGGAGGCTGGTTCAATGATAGAATAATTTTTGATAAAATGGAGGGGTGGTGGGGGAATTACCGTTAGTGGAAACAGTTCAATCACATTGATAAATTCTTATCCTTTTAAGATTACAGCTACCATGAACAACAATTTCTGATAATATCATCTTGTGTTTCAAACTGCCATACAATACTAAGTACTAATAATTAGTGAACATTATGGGCCTGTACTACGACTGTCAGATAAACAGCCAGATATGTAGGCTGCAGTTTTGCAAACTAGAAGTTAAATATTTTCGTAAGTACTACCAACGGATTTTAACGACGGTATTGTAATGCGGAAGATGTAATAACATTTTTATTGGGTTGGTAATAAGGTTACTGAAAATATAATGAAATTTAGTGTGGTGGTATACGTGTTCCCTGGTGTTTTCGTTTATTTACCTCTATTCCTTTTGAAATTGTATTACTAGAATCCAATATCAGACTTTTTTTTTTTTGTTATTTGCTTTACGTCGCACCGACACAGATAGGTCTTATGGCGACGATGGGACAGGGAAGGGCTAGGAGTTGGAAGGAAGCGGCCGTAGCCTTAATTAAGGTACAGCCCCAGCATTTGCCTGGTGTGAAAATGGGAAACCACGGAAAACCATCTTCAGGGCTGCCGACAGTGGGGTTCGAACCCACGATCTCCCGAATACTGGATACTGGCCGCAATTAAGCGACTGCAGCTATCGAGCTCAGTATCAGACTTTTATTAAGCTATAATGTGGAAGTTGAGGTCAAAAACAGAATTAGGACTGAAATATACATATACGGAGAAACGTTAAAATTAATTAACTGCATAACGAAACTGAAACTGTTATAGAAAATAAAAAGACTGAA
Organism: Anabrus simplex; assembly: GCF_040414725.1. Classification (NCBI taxonomy): domain Eukaryota; kingdom Metazoa; phylum Arthropoda; class Insecta; order Orthoptera; family Tettigoniidae; genus Anabrus; species Anabrus simplex. The sequence goes on along the minus strand of NC_090279.1, from coordinate 159,356,704 downwards.
AATGTAACCTGGACGCAAAAATTAAGATTCAGGTATGTATCTTTTTTGTTTAGTACTATTTACGAGGTTGCGCGTTACAGCAAAAGTAAAGTTTGTATTCGTAATTAATGCCACTGATGCAGTGTGGGATCATTAATTTTATTATTAATTCAATTTGTTATTTGCTCATTGAATAAGTAGTTAGTTTCTTTCTTTTCAATACAATGTGAGAATAGTAACTGGCAAGCATTTATCTCACTTTAGCATAAATACTTTTGTAGCAAGCTGTTATGAAGTAAAAGAAATATAACCTCCTTATCATCATCATTCGACGGACGAATCGCCATGAACAACGTCGTATACCTTTATTCCATATGTGCGTCGCGGATAGATTTGGAATGGAACCCACGCTTTGACACACGTTTTAATGATTAGGAAATGTGTACTATCACCTCTAGTACCCTACCGACTACCATTTACAAGGTAAGAATATGTTGGACTATTGGGGCACGAACCCACGAAAAACTGCTTAGCAGCAAACTCCACTGCCCTAACGACCAGGGCTATCCATGAAGCTTACGGTTAACAGCTTGTACGCTAATGATATACGGAGTAGCAACAACTTGCTAGCTTGGGAAATCTTTAAGAATTCTGTGATAGCTGGACAGGAAGCATGACATAATTTATAAATATATACATAAATTACATTGTAACAACTTAATTTCGCACAGCATCATGCAGATGTAGATTCATCTCCATGAGTAGCCATCTTGATTCTTTGCAGTAGCGTCCCCGATAAGAGCGAAGTCCCGGATAAGAGCGTTAACAGCCTCTCCAACTTCGGCATAGCTATACTCGAGAATATTTTCCCAGATTGCACATAAACAAAAGTCGTAGTACATGGTCTCAACCGAACTTCCAGATAAATGTCCAAACTGCCAGATAAATTTATACCGCACTTTTGTCTGACTGTCGTAATACAGGCCCTAAATCTTCCAACAGCGTGGTAGGTAAATCTGACTAGATGATGAGTGTTGTTTAATCTAGGTCATCAGGCCTATCCTTATCATGATGGAATCTTAAAATGTGTTTCCTCCAGGAAGCCTTTAGAGTAAATATTTTATTACAGTGCGGACAGGGATATTCTGTATCTCTAGAATGAGCAGCTATGTGATGTTTGAGGTGAGCCTGACGTGTGAAAGAGGCATCACACTGATTACAGGACCAAAGTTTCTTTCCTGAGTGTCCCACCAAGTGATATTGTAGGGTAGACCTCTGAGTAAAGGCCTTGCCACAATGCGTGCAGACATGAGGACGCTCACCTTTATGTATTCTCAGATGCTTCCTAAGGGACGAACGGAATGTAAACAAACTACCACATACCCCGCAAACATTAGTTTTTTCTCCTGTATGGATTTTTGCATGTTCCAATAGTGATTGTTTCAGAGTGAATGTCTTGTTACATTCCACACAAACAAATGGCCTCTGGCCTGTATGCTGACGTTCATGGGTCTTCAGACCAAACTTACTTAGGTAGTTCTTTCCACACAGGGTACAAGGGTAATTCCTACGACTGTGTACTGACATATGACTCATCAACATCCATTTTGCACTGAAAACCTTGTTGCACATTCTACATGAAAGATGTGGTGATTCTTCCATTTTGTGCATGGCCAAATGCTCATCTAGGGATTTCGGATTGCAAAAGAAGATTTGGCACTCTCCACAATGGTAGTTTCGCTCTCCTTCCAGTAGATGTTCCTCAAGAGCATTACAGTTCTTGAAAAGAATGTGGCAATTGGGACAACCATACAGTTCTGTAGTTAGATCCAGAGGTCGCTCCCTGAAAAAGAAGTTGGGAGAATTACTGATAAAAACAGTAAATCTTCCAATCAGAACATTATGCTCCAAATGCATATCAGGAGATAGCTGATATAAAAGGACTATTTTTAATCAGGGGCTGTTTGTTAATAAAATAAGAACCACTACTGTATATATTATTGCATAAATTCTTTATTCCATTCTACATACTTTCAGCTACTTTCTCACATAATTTCCATGCTTATTCCTACAGTTTTATAGTGGGACAAGTTTTTCTAGGCCCTCCTTGTAGAACACTGTGACAAAAACCATTCATAAATCATTGAATACGCATTGACTTCAGTGTTAAAATGCTACCTGCCGAGGAAATTCTTCAGATTCAGAACGCGATGATAGTCACTACTCACAAGGTCAGAGCTGAAGGGAAGGACATTGAACTGCTGCCAGCCGAATAACTGGATGAGTGTATGCATTCGAACCTTATTTAGTGACTACTATCCCTTTCTGCATCAGAAGAAGCTCCCCAGCAGCAAGCATTTTCACACCAGTGACAAAGTGAAGACTACAATTCAGAAATTATTTTCCTCATAGGTGGAAGAATTCTATGACAAAGGCCTACAGGAAATGTCTGAATAAAAATGGAAATTTTAGAGGAAAAGTAGAATAGAAAATGAGTAAACCAATAATTAATATTACCAGTGGTTCTTATTTATTGAGAAATGCTCCTTAATTTTTTTTAAAATATCCCTTACAAAATTAGAATAGATATACTTAACATGATGCAATCTTAAAATGTGTCTCCCAACAGAGGCTTTTGGCATCACATCATAGTACAATCATGTTAGCAAAGCTTCCATACAGCTTAAACCACATTTCAGAGGAATCATAATAGGTTCTCACATGTTTGTCATATCCCTTCAACCATTTGCCAGAATTTTCGATGCCCCTCAAATCTGATGATAGGTCTTGCCTGCTATTATATTTTTGCTTGTAGTTTGGCTACCCCCACAAGAACCTCTGATATTTTTCTTATAATAGCTAACCAATATGATTATTCTACTTTTGTATTTGTTATTACCATTGCTGTTTTTTGTTTATTTTGAGACTTTAAAATTAGCAGCAATTTTTCCTTTGTTCACATGCTTCTCAGTTTACTACACCTAAGGGGTAGGGAATATGACCACACTGAGAGTTTACTTGAAGTTCACAGAGTAAATCAGAAGTAAGTGAAAGTGATAATGAAAATGTGTGTCATAATAATTTAACTGCAGATGACAGTTCATTATCTCAAAGCAATGGTGAGATCATGGCTGATTTAGTACAGTGCAATGCAAATATGTGAGAACAGATTAAGATGACCAGATGAGAGTGCCAAGGGAAAACAATCTAAGTGTTCACCATTCGTTCAGCTAAAACTGTCCAGTGTATGCTCCAGAGTAAGTATGAGGATCATCCCCAACCAGAATACTCAGTGTTTTTTTTTATCATATGGAACCTCTCCTTAGAGTAAATGCACAAGAAACAACTGACTACGCTGGGAAACAGTAATCCAACAGCTATAGAAAAATGTGAGTGAATGATAAGTAGTTTGACACTTAGGAAGATGTGATAAAATCTAATTTAGCTCTCTGTATTCTAATGTTGCAGTTTCAAGAGCCTTGTATACAATTGTACTGTAGCAAGGATAGTTGCCTTTTCATGTCAGAAACACAGAAAAAAGGTGTGAAAGTGTGAAAGTTCCTAAAACCTCTTTGCTTCGAGAATGATGACTAAGTTATGAAAACACAATCATCTCTATACAGGCAATTAAGGCCCTTGGAGGGGTGGAAGGTAGAGGCTTCCACTATTCATAACCCCAGCACTTGATGGGGTAGAGTGATTAGCTCTACGCCTGGCTGCCTGTGCCCCAAGGAATTATCCTGGTACTCATTTTTGGTGAACCTCAAGACCATATGCACCTCCAGAAGTGGAAAACTTGTTTCTCAACTTTTTCGACTTCTTGATGGGGTTAGGCATAGATATCAAGGATAATTTAATAAAAAACCACCTATTCAATACTTTCCATTTTTTGAACTCTAATCAAACTTTGGTTAGATAAGTTTTTTCGCTGTGTAGGTTTCAAAAATTTTGGGATCAATTTTAGTTCTAGACACTGTTTTAGAAAGGCTATGTCTTTAGTTAGTTTACAAATCTTGACCTTAAGGTTGAAGTACCTATTTAAACGGTATTTTGCCTGGTTGGCTACCAAATTACAAGTAACAACTCTCATTATTGTTCCGTATTGAAGATGACGTTAGGCATAGATATCAAGGATAATGGAAAGTATTGAATAGGTGGTTTTTTATTAAATTATCCTTGATATATGGAAAGTATTGAATAGGTGGTTTTTTATTAAATTATCCTTGATATATGGAAAGTATTGAATAGGTGGTTTTTTATTAAATTATCCTTGATATGGAAAGTATTGAATACGTGGTTTTTTATTAAATTATCCTTGATATATGGAAAGTATTGAATAGGTGGTTTTTTATTAAATTATCCTTGATATATGGAAAGTATTGAATAGGTGGTTTTTTATTAAATTATCCTTGATATCTATCATCTTCAATACGGAACATTAATGAGAGTTGTTACTTGTAATTCTTGATGGGGTATCGAACCCATGTCCTTCCGGGTGAACTGAGCATGCCATGTCCAGAACTCTTACGTAGGTCAGAAGATGCCAGAGGTCGGAAGGTGCACTATTTAAGTTAATTAAGGTAAATGCTGTACTGCCATTGATGCTTCACGGCCCATACTTATAGACATGATATAGACATTTGGGCTTATAGTGTGTCAAGAAAATAAGGTGAAATTCTTCGCGTTTTGCACAGAATTTTGCTCTGCATCATCAGAACAAAATCTTGACGATTGTACGAATCCCAAGACTTTATTAATATAAAAATTCCACTAATTAATTTACATATAAACTGATATCATTTTATTAGGTTAAGTTATCATATCAGGTGAGGACATTAACTACACCTTTTAAAAACTTATATGAAACAACTAGTCTTAAACTAAAAACATCTACTCTCTGTCATTGCAAATTTTATAATTATAGCTCCTCCTGTTGAACAACTCCTCTGATCCATTGTTTAAAGATGTTTTGCTATCTTTTTGCATTCTATAAAACAAAAAGGAAAAACATAATTGTTGGATTTCCACTAAATACAGAAAAACTTAATATGTAGATATAAATGTCTATTATGTCTAACTATATTTGACCTTGCCCTCTAATTGTAAGTCTTGGAATCATGCGAGCCAGTTTAACATTAAGTTTGTCTTATTACCTAAAAGTAAAACAAAATCAGAATCACCATTTGTTAGTATGAAAAGAAGATTTTATTCGATCAATGAAAAACAAACTCACTTTGTGGCTCTCACGGTTAATAATAATTAAATATTGTGTTTGTGCACTATGGCTTATCTGCCTCACAGTTCAAAACATGTATGACCTTGCTATGGACAAGTATTGGCAAGGTGGAACTACACTAGAGCCCTGTTAATCTGAACCCCGTTAATCCGAAAGTCTGGTTAATCTGAACTGAAATATTCATTTTTTTTAAATTCTCCTTATTGAAATGAAAGAACATATTATAGAATGAAGATTTAATTGCATTTTATTAGTCATATTTTACTAGAATAACTTAATGTCAACATAATTACACATCATAAACCATCAATCACTGGTCGTTTATCTTTACAAAGTCTGTTAGTTTCTTGTGCCATAGTGATTGGGACCTACTTGAAGATGAAGTGTTAAACCAGCGTCTCACAAACATCACATCAGTGGGCGTAGCAACGGAGTGTTGCTCGACGTAGCGTACAGCAAGTTCTAAGGTGGCCACGGCATCCAAATTTGATATTGGTTGTTCATTGTGGTCTTCTTCGTCGTCACTCTGTTACTCTTCAACCCCAGATTCTTTCTCCACCATAGCTACAACTTTTTGGTCTGTTCGTAATTAATGACAGTCAGCTTCCATCCACTCGCTAATGTCATTTTATTTGTCATTTCCTCCTCTATGGGTTCTTAACTACCCTATTGTAATTCTATACATGATTTTATTAATGTAATGGCTAAAGAATGGATGTTTCAAATTACAGTATACGCTGTACTGTATTGTAGAAACTATTTTCCTCAGACGTTTTAGGAGCTGGCCTTCTGAACCCAACTTGGCATGTTCGATCCTCGCTCAGTCCGGTGGTATTTGAAGGTGCTCAAATACGCCAGCCTCGAGTAAGTAGATTTACTGGCATGAAAAAGAACTCCTGCGGGAGAAAATCCTGGCACCTAGGCGTCTCCGGAAACCGTAAAAGTAATTAGTGGGACGTAAAAACAATAACATTATTATTAGAAAATATTTCACGGTTAAACCGAAAATTTCATAATCCAAACAGACTCTGGTCCTGGTAGTTAGTGGGACGTAAAAACAATAACATTATTATTAGAAAATATTTTCCAGTTAATCCAAAAATTTCGTAATCCGAACAGACTCCGGTCTCAATTAGTTTGGATTAACGAGACTCTACTGTATATGATTTAATATGATTAGGTGACAGATTTTGTCTGAAGTCAATACAGACCCAAATTTTTGTTAAAATAAGTTTTTTTTTTAAATGATCATATTCAAGAGACCTCTTTCACAAATGCCTACAACTTTATGACTAAACAAAACAGAAGCTTTTAAACATTAGAATTACAACATAAATTGTTCATACAAAATGTTCCAAAACAATATTCTACATAATAACAGGATACAACATGAAATAGCATAATTCAGACTCAGAAATGGGGGTTAGTCACTTGATGTGAAATTTTAACTTAATGACTCATATGCAAAACCAGGAGCAACAACATAAAATTCCATACAACTTTAAATATCAAGATTATGAACAAAAAAACAGGAAGCATTTTTAACACCAATTTCTGAACATACAAAGTATTAAAAATTAAAACAAACTAAAATGCGGGCTATGAATAAGTAAAGCAATTGTTCTAAAGAAGTGACAGTATCAAGGTCTTTAATCTCCAGCAGTACCAGTAGTAGAAAGGGCACCAGATATGTATAAGGTTAGACTGACTGATGATTTAGATTTTTAAAAAATTTTTAAAACAGCATTCATTTCAATAAAGGAATTAAGAATGAAGAGGACAAGAAAAATCCCCCACAGTCTTCTACTCCTTCCTGGCCTTTTTCTCAGTTTATTAGAATTAGCACATGATGTGGGTTCGCCCCAGTTTTACGGCTGGGTGCTCTTTCTGATGCGAGCCCCATGTGCACAGATGTATTCAATACTGCATGTTTCTTTGGTGCTTGATGTGGTGTGGTGTGTTGCACGTAGATGTAGAGAATAGTGTTAATCTATTTAATGCCAAACCCATGTATATATATTTCTGAGCACCGTGTCTAATCCGCCAAACCCAAACATAAACAGTTTTAAAAAGAAACTAGTTAGCATTAAAAGGTAATTACATTGTACTCACTCTATTTCATCTGAAACATTTAGGGGATGTTCCTCAATATCTATTTCATTTTTGACCATCTGAAAAAGTAATTGAATAACACTTAGACAGAGAAAATATATTTTGAATCCTAGCATAAAATGTGCAGATTTGTACAAGTTTCTTAAGCTCTTAAAAAAGAATAAAGAAGTAATCAGCAAATAACTGAACATTCTTTATTCCCAAAGATAAACAAATTAATAAGAAGCTACAAATCAGCTCACAGTCACATACAATGTGAACTGGGTATATGAGCTTTAGATGGATGATCATACTGAAAAATAATTTGAAACAACAAATTCAATATCCTGCGCCATTGTTATTTTATCACCTGATGAAGTTAGCCAATTAAATTGCTTCACGGGTGAATGAAAATGGGCTTTGTGATGCGGTGTTGCCAAATTTCCACGTCACTTAAGACCGGCTTGAGAGCCATGGTGAGAAATCAACTTCAAACACACCGTGAGTTTCTGCCGGTGTCACCATAGCGTACTTGCTATAGCGCGATCCTGTCAGTTCAGAGGTCTGTGTTGAAATCCCTCTGCTGGCAGTTCGATTAGTGATCTGAAGCCGGTCTTAATCCACATGCAGATTTAGCAACACCACCTCACACAGCCCATTTTAAATTTGCCCGCAAGGTGATCTGATTAGCTGACAAAATGACAACAGTGCGAGATACTGAATTTTTCTTCAAATACACCCAGTTCACATTGTTCCCGACCACCCTCTAATTATCATGCTCTATAATAAACAACTAAATGAATCACCACAACACTTATCATAACATAACTGCATATTCTTCATTAAACAAAATAAATCTCTATAAATTATATAAAAATGAAATGTTGAACAGTATATCAGTCTTCCAAAACTGCATGATGATTATTTATTGATGTATCTTATATATAAATGGATATCTATAACCACTGTTCACACTTCTTAACTCAGTTCTTACATAAAGACTACAAGAACAAAAACTTCTATATGGTGTTTTTGCCTATGTTTTTAACAATACAACAAAATACAAATATTTCAGAATGAATTTTTCACAGGACTTTTAATGTTATGTTTTATAGTGTTTCATTAACTTATCTTTTATTTTAGGGCTGAATAAGGTCCAATGGAGCCATGTATCTGCTGTGTGATTTTTCTTAAAAATTGTTTTAAGATACATTTGTGTATTGACTAAGGTGGACCAATTATATAGAGTAATTCTTAGGCAACAACTTCAGAGAAGACTTGCCTGGATTTCACAGACACTGCGAATAGAGGCTTGCTACAGAACATGATGGAAGGCATGCTGAAGGGAAACAAACATTAAGGAAGAACACACCACACAAGACCAAATGAAACAAGGTATGTAAGTTCAGATATCTGGGTAATTAAAGGAAGAGCTCTCTGCTGTGAAAGTCAGAGACCTATAATCAAAGAAACAAACTGGCCAGATGACTGGTACTTTGTGGGTGGATGGATACTCACCTGAAATTCTACACTCTGAACGGGCTCTAACTCAGGCTTGAAAGCAGGTGCCAGCTTTTTGGTCCCATCAACTGGAACCCACTGTGGCTCAACTTTTACCTCAACTGGCTGCTCCATATTCTCAGGACACATTCATTAGGCTAGAACAAAATAGATCATAATGTTAAATTTATTTGAAAATTACTATCTTCTTTCTTAACCTTTAGGTTGCCAGATAAAGATATATTCTTGTTTAGTACTTGTGCGTAAAGTGCCAGCAACAATATATCATTGTTTGAACAGCGTGCCTTACTATCTGCATTTAGCACAATTATGAATGGAAGATAACAATATCTTACATTTTGTTTCTGAACAGTAAAGCACACAGTTTCTAATTTTATCACTACGATTGCTATGTAATGGTAATTACCTACTCAACTACCAAACAGATACTTATTAAATTTTCTGTGTTTATTCACTTGGATAGCTGCATTGCAGAGGGATTACATTTTATCTGTTATTTTAAATTTGAATTATTTCCTTTTGCTATTTTTAAGTTTAATTTTTTTGTTTTCAAAGGCTTCAGAATTAAAAAAATATATATTTTGAAACTTAACAGTATTGGAATCATGTTGGTAGTAAGTAAATACCATCCTCAACATTTCCTGCAAGTTTAAAATCAAAATATTCAAAATTGTAAATTATATGGTGTTTTAAATAGGTACTTACAAAATGATAGTATTGAGCCTAGTATTCTTGACATCAGAGCATGGCACTAAGAGGGTTAATATTTCTTACACAGGTTGCAAGATTAATGCTTTCCATTAATCTCAGACTGTAATGAAGGAAATAAGGACCCTCACAGTTTTCATCCAGAGTCAACTGGGGGATAGTTATGTAATGTATTTCTACAACCATTCAGGAGAGAATCTCCATGCTTCTACTTGGTCTCAGTTCCATATATTCCTTCCTTATTTTTTTTTTCAGACACTGTTAGGGGTGAAGGAAATAATGTATTCATGGATAAATTTGAGTTCTGCTTTTTCACCTAAACAACATTCATTACATTCTATCAACAAGGATTAGAGCTTGAATACCATCAATTCTTGTCAGTTTATAAACTTCACATAACTGGCAATGTTACAAAACCAAAAATCAGGAGATTTTGATATAAAAATCAGGAAAAATCAGGAGATACAATTGGTCAAAACAGCTTATTCTACATGTCTTGTGCAATACAGGAGTAATACGTTATACATTATAACACATTGTCTCAAAACGACTGTTGCTATACAAAGCTTCAAGGCTAATAATTGCACTTCTCTATTCCCCCACAGGAAGTATGTGAGTGAGATGATTGGTCTCTGATAAGCCTTCCTAAAATAGTATGTACTCATGCTCCACATGTGTGAATCAGTCATGCACTTGGATACCATTACTTAGCAAATTCATAGATTAATATATTGCATCATGCACCTGCGCATTTATGCGAAGTACAATGTTATTTATCAAGTAATAAATTCAAATTTGCCAGAATTGTCTCCAAATGGCTCCTCAAATTTCTAGAAAAGTCACTAGTCACTATCTTTGCTTTTCTTTTTTTGCTATTTTGCTTTACGTTGCACCGACACAGATAGGTCTTATGGTGACGATAGGATGGGAAAGGCATAGGAATTGGAAGGAAGCGGCCGTGGCTTTAATTAAGGTACAGCCCCAGAATTTGCCTGGTGTGAAAATGGGAAACCACGGGAAACCATCTTCAGAGCTGCCAACAGTGGGGTTCGAACCCACTATCTCCCGGAAGTGAGCTCACAGCTGCGCGCTCCTAACCGCACGGCTCACTATCTTTGAAATTCTGTCACTAAATTACTAAAGAAGACTCCAAATCTGGCAATTAGTCTCTAGAATCGACTAAAATGATGTGAATGAACACGAACATAGCACGCGAGAATGAGAGATTGACACAATATATGCATCGCGATATACAGGTTTAAATAAACATCGCACATTCCTGCGCATTTCTCATATTAATAAACATTGATGTTTCATGTGAAAGCGTTCAATGAGCAAAGACTTCCGGCCACTGGCGGACAAAGCTGAAATGGTGGAATTTGGAAACAAATGTTTGAAGTTCACAAAAAAAATAAGCTGAAATCAGAAGAAATAATAGAATAATCAGGAGGCAGGAAAAACTGTTGAAAATCGGAAGTCTCCTGCCTGAATCGGGAAAGGTGGCAGTTCTGACTTCATTATTAACCCACTGACATATTAATTTTAATGTATTGAGCATGCACGTGTATACCATTTTTTTTCTTGTGTAAGATACAGTTTTACACTACTAAGATTTATACAAGTAATCTGCAATGTACTGAATTTTAATCAAACCTTTGATTGAGGTAACGATGAAGTGAACCCAGAAGAACAATTTTAAAGTTTTTAATGGTGTGAAACATCCTTCAGGAAATACAAAGCCACCAAACACTTTTTATACTCATATCTCATTACACTTTTCTTGCTGGTCTTGCTTTCAACAGAGTCAAGGCATGGTTTGGAGTTATAAACCTTGTGACCAGACGAGTTGGCCATGTGTTTAGGAGCGCACAGCTGTGAGCTTGATTCTGGGAGATAGTGGGTTCGAATCCCACAGTCGGCAGCCCTGAAGATGGTTTTCTGTGGTTTCCCATTTTCACACCAGGCAAATGCTGGGGCTGTACCTTAATTTTTTTTTTGCTAAGGGCTTTACGTCGCGCCGACACAGATAGGTCTTATGGTGACGATGGGTTAGGAAAGGCCTAGGAGTTGGAAGGAAGCAGCCGTGGCCTTAATTAAGGTACAGCCTCAGCATTTGCCTGGTGTGAAAATGGGAAACCACGGAAAACCATTTTCAGGGCTGCCGATAGTGGGATTCGAACCTACTATCTCCCGGATGCAAGCTCACAGCCGCGCGCCTCTACGCGCACGGCTGTACCTTAATTAAGGCCACAGCCAATTACTTCCAACTCCTAGCCCTTTCCTATCCCATCATTGCCATAAGACATATCTGTATCTGTGTGACGTAAAGCCATTAGCAAAATAAACCTGGTGAAAGATCCCCACTGAACTCATAAGGCTCAGATGGGATTTTTCTGAGAATAACTGATCAGCAAAACTGTTTCTTTCAGTAGCTATCTCGTCCCATAAAGAATCAAGAACCATGTTTGTACAGGGAAGGGATCTGGAGGGTCACATTTATGATGGGTCTTATTCCAGAACTTACTGTAAAACCACATTTGGATAGTTTTTTACCTGTTTTACTCCATTACCAGCAATCTTCCTCCATATTTTTGTAGGCAGGATGACTTCACTATCATCATCACCTTCAAACGCACACTCACTCTCACATGAAATTTTTTGTCATGCTGCTATCACTTTCATTGCTAGTAAACAAATTTGTATAATTTCCTAAAACCATATCAGTGCCCATTTCAATTTATCACATAACGTAAGCTATAAATTTCATATTTGTTCCATATTGAATTGCAATTATAAAAAATAAATTGAATTACAATACAATATATCAAGTAAATAATATTACATCAGTCTTGTTGGAACAAGTGTAGATTACACATTATCAGTAAAATCAACAGACACCCCAAGTGCTGCTGGAAAGAGTGTATGATAATGTACCTACATTTTTTGTTTGGAGAGTTCAATATTATTATTATTATTATTATTATTATTATTATTATTATTATTAATAATAATAATAATAATAATAATAATAATAATAATAATGTTATTTGCTTTACATCCCACTAACTACTTTGATGGTTTCTGGAGAGGCCGAGGTGCTGGAATTTAGTCCTGCAGAAGTTCTTTTACGTGCCAGTAAATCTACCAACACGAGGCTGACACATTTGAGCACCTTCAAATACCACCAGACTGAGCCAGGATCCAACCTGCCAAGTTGGAGTCAGAAGGCCAGAGCCTCAACTGTCTGAACCACTCGGCCTGACCCAATCAATATCATTTAAAACAAATGTAAGTTTAGATATTTTTCTCCTCCATCTGTTATACTTTGAAAACTGTGTTTTGTATGTTAACCTACACTGTCCTATGATTTACACCAATGCATAGAGTGACTATTCCCAAGCTATTCCAAACATTTAGCCATTTCTGCCCATTCTGGCAATCGGTTTTAGCCACTTTTGTTCAAGTGTTGGTAACACTGAAACTAGCATAGTTTCAGGCCACAGAGAAACCGTCAGAATCAGATTTTTAGTATGCACCAGATAACTGAAAAATGCTAGGAGAGGAACAGGCAGATACTTGTATGTTTATGTTTCATAGATCTAGAGTATGAGGGAAAGATGTTAGCCATACTAGGGAACTATGGGATAAAGGGTAGAATATTAAAAACAATCAGATGCATTTATGTTGACAATTGGGCTGGAGTGAGAATTAATGGTAGAATGAATTCTTGGTTCAAGGTACTTACAGGGGTTAGACAAAGCTGTATGTAATCTTTCACCTTTGTTATTCATAGTTTACATTGATCATCTTTTGAAAGGTATAAACTGTCAGGGAGCAATTCAGTTAGGTGAAAATGTAGTAAGCAGTCTGGCCTATACTGACGACTTGGTCTTAATGGCAAATTGAGCTTAAAGCCTGCAGTCTAATATCTTAGAACTTGAAAATAGGTGCAATGAGTATGGTATGACAATTAGCCTTTCCGAGACTAAAGTGATGTCAGAAGAGAAGAAACCTATGAGAATTGAATGTCAGGTAAAGAATACAAAATTGGAACAGGTAGATCATTTCAAGTATTTAGGATGTGTTGTATTCTCCCAGAACGACAGTAGACTGAGATTGAATTAAGGTGCAGTAAAGCTAACATAGTGAGCTCTAAGAAAGAAGTCAGCTCCCAGACTATCTTTACACCAGTCTGTTTTCAGACCAACTTTGTTTTACAGGAATGAAAGATAACAGACATGAAAGTAGCGAGAATGATCGCTGGTACAAGCAAGTGTGAACAAAGGCAGAAGGGTACTCGGAATTAGGAGATAAAGGCTAAGTCAGGAGTGAACTCGATTGATGAAACTATATGCATTAACCAGCTTCGGTGGTGGGGTCACGTGAAATGAGTGGGGAGGATATGTTGCCTAAGAGAAGGTAGTGGTAGTGATTACTGTTTTAAAAGGAAGAACTTTGGGTAACCATTGTCAGTTAACACTAATCAGAGGAAAAAAATGGCAAGGGGTCTGACACTTCAAAACATGAAGCTATCAGCCAAAGAAAGACAAGGGTTACAAAAGGTATGAAATTGAAAGACTCCCTAGGACTCTGCAAAGAACAGTAGGTGACCAAGAGATGTCAGGTAAAATAGATGAAAGTGAGAAGCCTTACAGAGTGTCCCGAGGTCGCCAACCCACGCTCCCAAGTTAAGAGCCCTTGGGACCATACCCAGGAGAATAATGGACTTTGCCATGTAGGGTAAGAGAAGTAGAGGGAGACCAAGAAAAATATGTTAGACTCAGTTTCTGATGATTTAATGGTAAGAGGTATAGAACTAATCAAGGCCACAGAGCTAGTAACAAGTAGAGGATTGTGAGAGTATTTAGTAAATTCACAGAGGTTTGCAAACTGAATGAAGAAAGCTATAACAGTCTTCAATGAAGATGTATGTACTATGTATGTATCATTACGAAGCACACAATTTATGTTCCTCATAAGTATATCAAAGCTACCCTATAACCTCTTTCATAAAGCAATCCTTTTCTTTCCAGCAAATCTACCTGCTTCCTTCAATATTCTGAACAAATTTTTCACACACACAAAATAAATTCCTTGTAAATGATATCACTTCCAATTTTACATACAATACAAAATTTGTACCAACCTTTCCCAAACCCATTAGTAACAAAATTACATTAATACTGTTGCATTAAAAGTTGTATTAACAAGACACTTAATCAATATCCCACATGTGTCAGGTGTTGACTAGCACAATTTCCAACTGTTCTAGGAACAGCAGAATAACTGCAAAAAGGAAATGATACATCCTATATACATACATACATACATCCTTAACCTCTTCAGTGGCACATCTCATAAATTCTCAGGCGGTGCATTCTTGCCCATAACATGACCGCCTGAGATATTCTTGTTTAGCTAAAACGTTAATTTTGCGATTACTGATCACCAAACATTTTCTCAGGTATTGTTACCTCTTTGGAAAATGTTTTCTAGAATTCTTAACAGATGGAAGAAGAGTTTCCAGCCTAAAATATGCATTATCTCCTCTCCTTTACATACAATATTTGACCAACTGACAAGGTTCACGATAGATATGTTGACCCAAAACTTTTACTTTTTTTAGTAGTGAGGCATGGCCACACTTAAGTAGCTACAGAAATAGTCAAAACATTCGCTATTGGAGTGCAGAAAACCTGCACCAGCTGCATGTCCATCCACTTCATGTTGTAAAGATAGGAGTTTGGTGTGCAATAAGTGCTTCCAGAATTCTGTGGCTTGGTTCTAAAAGGGCCAATGTCATTTTTTAAAATCAAAATTGAGATATTAACTGATACAAACGCATTTTATCCTGGCTTGCAACATGTTAAAAGGGCCAATGCCTCTGTTAAGTACTAAATGAACAGTTAACATTTAATTAAATAAGCCCTTGCCAATAATGTTAGATTACCAATAAAGATTAGAGACCTGGCAATTTTTAAAGAATACAATAGAAAAGATTAGTGCTTAATAAGGTGACTTCCACAAAGAAAGTATAATTTAAAGTTAGTTGTTAAAAAAAATAATTGCAAAACTATAAGCAAAACTTCAAATGCTCATAGCTCAAAAACAGGTTTTTTGACATTGGCCCCTTTTAGAACCAAGCCACAGAATTATAGGACTTACATTTTTCCATGGAACAAAAAATAAGCTTGGCAGATATATAGACCCTATTCTTAGGCCATTCTTTCAAGAGCTGACAGAAGAAGAAAGGAGTAATGGTTACTTCATGCAAGATAATGTGACGGCATTCACTGCTGATCGGTCTATGAAGATAATACAATAAGTTTTCACAGATTGTGTGATTAATTATCCCACTAAAACTCCCAATTTAACTCCCTGTGATTAATTACTTGTGGGGGATGCTGAAGGGAAAAGTGAATGCAACAACCTTCACACAAGAGAAGAACTACAAGAGAACAATGCACAGGATATTTCGAACATCACACGGGCTGAGATTTGCTGAGTATCTGTAAACCTGTTTACTAGGTGTCTGGCATGTTTGACAGCTGAGGGACAATATGCTGAACATCAAATGTAATAGCAGGTAGGTTTTAGACTAATAGTTTAATTAGAAATAGCTTTCTGTAAATGTGAATTGCCACAATGTAGTGGGGAGGAAAGGCGCGCGTATACTGGCTAGTGACCGAGTGTCATTGCGCTGGTGCTGCGGCTAAAGCTAAATTAAAAAAAGACCCTTTACATTACCAATTGGGTACTCCTCACACTGCATCCCCTGTGCCCAGACATTTCCTGAGTATGCATAGAATCACATGAGCCCTAATAAAATAGTATTCCCTATGTGAAGGGGCAGACAGTCAATCAAACACATATTCCATATATATATATAACAGATGGCAAATCAGCCCTACATCCAAAGGTACTCCATCCATCCCATCAACGAGCTGCCTCTGTGGATCAGCAGTAGAGTGTCGGCCTCCGGATCCCAAGATAGCGGGTTCAAACCCGGCAGAGGTAGTTGGATTTTTGAAGGGCGCAAAAAAGTCCATTCGACACTCCATGTCGTACGATGTCGGCATGTAAAAGATCTCTGGTGACACATTTGGTGTTTACCCGACAAAATTCATTAAATCTCAGCCATACACGTCCAAGAGAGTTTCGGTTTACTCAGTCTGCCATCTAGGGGGGGCCTAGAGTAAAACGGAACGTTGAAATTGACGAGCAGACAGCCAGATGGCGTCAAATTGAAATGTCTGCACACGGTAGCTGAGGCCATATGATTATTATTATTATTATTATTATTGTTATTATTATTATTATTATTATTATCATCAACTCCACGTATACCAAGTACCATTTATTTTCCGTGGTTCCTCCCCCATCCAATTACCATAGGCTTCAGGAGTACCCCTGGCATTACCGAGTGAGTTGGCTGCACCGTTAGGGGCATCTAGCTGTGAGATTCTATTCAGGAGATAGTGGGTTCGAACCCCACTGTCAATAGCCCTGAAGATCATCATAAATTACGATTTTCAAGTCCATGTTGATTGTTTGCAAGTGTTGCTACGACCTATCTGTGTTGGTGTGACGTAAAGTAGATAGTAAAGAGAGAAAAAAATCTCTGGCATCAACCTCAAAGACATTACAGACCTATGGTCCAGCAAGTATACTTGCCTGTGCAATATGTACCCATGGCCAGAAGGCAGTAATGATCAATCTTTGAATATTAAAAGCTTAGAATAGTATTCCCTACGAATCATTTATATATTCCATTATGCTAAGCCACATTATATATGAGTGTTTAAGTATTAGCAACAGTTCAGAATTATTGGTAAATCTAGAACACAAGTTGAACTTTGAAGCTTGAAATATTCCTCAAGAAATGCTAAAAAGAGATAACTCAGGAATGTCCACAACTCTTGGCCAGGTGAACATGAGTTTTCTTGGAATCCATCTGCACTGTGCTAAATGCCATTGTTTAATTGTCAAAATCTTCCTCCGCTTGGAGGCTGCCTAAGACAAAGAATACACTACAATAATTTCACTAAAACATTAAAAGTAAATTATATGTCTCAGTCTGGCAAATACAAGTAATGTCTGAGTGTCAAAAGAGAACTCCTGAATGCTTTCAGTCCCCATTCTATGAAATCCTTGAAACTGATGTTGAAGATCTTCATCAGCCCTATCGTCTTCTTAGGGACTGTCTCTCTCTACACCCCTCACTTCTACGTCAACCACCTCATATTTATTCATGTAATATGGCACTGTAGGCAGGCAGAAAGACAAGCATAATGAAGAAGGACAATGAGAAGGAAAAAAAAAAAGGTAATTTCTCCATTTGTAACTGCCGTTGCATAATGAGTCTGTCTAGAAAGAGATTTTTCTACTACTGAGGCAGTATATTCAAAACTCAGAAATAAATCAGCGTCAGAGAAAGCTTCCAGATCAGTATTTCTAATAAAACCATCATCATCATCATACTTATGAGAAACAATAAAAGAGAACGTGTCAATAAAATATGCAATTTAAGAATGGATGGGAAGAAGAGAACTAGCCTATCAGTTGACAAAGCACACTTACAGAAAAGTGTTATCCTGATCACATTGATCATGTTTGTAAAAACAAATATCACAAGTGGCCTATTTGATATGGAAATTGAGGGATTTATTTAGCAGTGACTACCTACGGATAGCATATTTTGGTCTCTTCCAGTCACACATTACTTATGGACTGTTATTATGGGGGCATTCTTCTTATGTAAGTAATATTCTTCTAATACAGAAAAAGGTTACAATCACAGGAATAGAACCAGCTTTTGGGTGGTTAGGCCGTGTGCATTTTGCAGAGTTTTGCCCAGACGTGCCATTTGGGCTCATCAGCTGGATTGGCACGCCCCTCCAGGACTCTGCTGGCTCTATTCCTGTGATGGTAAGATCTGCGGCCGTGAAAGCCATTTTTGATATTCTAACTCCATGGGGAGTAATATTTTTTGGAAACGGAGAATTCACTTCTCCTTTAGCAGGTTAGCAATCCCTATTTGCTAACACGGCGGGACCATGCGCTTGGTCTGCCACTGCTAAGCAGAGTCCTGGAGGGGCGTGCTAATCCAGCTGATGAGCCCAAATGGCACGTCTGCAAAATGCACACGGCCTAACCACCCAAAAGCTGGTTCTATTCCTGTGATTGTAAGATCTGCGGCCGTGAAAGCCATTTTTGATATTCTAACTCCATGGGGAGTAATATTTTTTTGGGAACGGAGAATTCACTTCTCCTTTAGCAGGTTAGCAATTCCTATTTGCTAACACAGCGGGACCATGCGCTTGGTCTGCCACTGCTAAGCAGAGTCCTGAAGGGGCGTACCAATCCAGCTGATGAGCCCAAATGGCACGTCTGGGCGAAACTTTGCAAAATGCACACAGCCTAACCACCCAAAAGCTGGTTCTATTCCTGTGATTGTAAGATCTGCGGCCGTGAAAGCCATTTTTGATATTCTAACTCCATGGGGAGTAATATTTTTTGGAAACGGAGAATTCACTTCTCCTTTAGCAGGTTAGCAATCCCTATTTGCTAACACGGCGGGACCATGCGCTTGGTCTGCCACTGCTAAGCAGAGTCCTGGAGGGGCGTGCCAATCCAGCTGATGAGCCCAAATGGCATGTCTGGGCGAAACTCTGCAAAATACACACGGCCTAACCACCCAAAAGCTGATTCTATTCCTGTGATTGTAAGATCTGCAGCCGTGAAAGCCATTTTTGATCCAGAAAAAGGTTGTCCGAACAATGTGTATGGCTTGTGCAATTGACCATTGTTGACCTTTCTTCATTAACCTTAAAATACTGACAATTATAAATTTGTATATTTATATATCTTTGACATATGTTAAAAACAGCATAAATGAATTCAGTACTAGGGAAAACATTCACCTTCATGATACTTGGGGCAAAGCAGACATTGACATCCCAATTCACAGGCTGTCAAAAACTGCTCACTCACATAGAATCAGTTGTTTAAGATTACTTAATAAATTACCACATTCTGCACGTTCCACTCCTTTAAGTAATTTTAAAAGAAGAAAATGTTTTCAAACAGGGGAAATACCAGAAAAATGGAGGACAGCGACCATGAAAATTCTTTACAAAGAAAAAGGATTGTTTGACAACCCAGATTCCTACCAAGGAATTGTGCTGGAGGATGTCCTTTTTAAGGTATTCACATGTATCATCAACGAAAGGCTTAATATACTAATTGATCCTTATCTACCAGACTCCCAGTTTGGTTTTAGGAAACAGAGGAGCACAATACAGGCCGTGAAACTTCTAATGCAGGATATAGAAGAAGCATTGTGACATCCCAAGGGAAAGTACTATGCAGTATTCATAGATTACAGAAAAGCCTTTGACCTAGTGAACAGAAGAACACTAATGGAAAAGTTGAGAGACATTATAGGGGAAAGCCACCCACTCACCTTGATAATACAAAACATCATGAGATACAATTACATTGAAATTAGTAACAACGATATAAGATCAAGGAAAATAAGGCAAACCAACGGTGTCATGCAGGGTGATCCTATCAGTCCTACTCTGTTTAATATACTAACGGCAGATGTCAAATCAGTTATAAACGATAATTTGAAGGCTACTTTGATCAAGTATGCAGATGACATGATGATTGGATCATCAAACAAAGAAGAAGTGCAAACAGCAATAGCTGAACTAGAGAAATGGTCTGAGGTGAATCATCTTAATATAAATAAGGAGAAAACTGTCCAAATGGTATTCAGAAAAGGAGGGAAACAAGCAGCAAAAGACAATATAATGTTAGAAGGTGTACCGCTTCACGTTGTTAAGAAATACAAGTACTTAGGAATCACCATGCAACCGACAGGAAGTTCCTTCAGGATATATATTCAGGAAAAATCCACAGTGCCCATGAGAGCCACTTATAAAATAAGAAATATAACTCAGCTGTCAACTGATATGGTGATGAAACTCTTTCATAGTGCAAGAGAGCCAATAATCACCTATGCTATTGAAATAATATGGGAAAAGCTATCATTTAGTGACTTGACGGAAATTGAGAAGGTGAAGGCATATTTCGTGAAGAGAGTTATGGATGTGAGCAAGGCATCCCCTTCTAGGCTAGTTTATGTTCTTATGAGGGAAACCTTCTTCATAGAAGACATGCGATTAAAACACTCTTTGCCAGCTACTAGATCAAGCCAGTAGCTTCAACGACAGAGAGAGGCAAAGATAGAAGAGATAGAAGAGGAGTTCTACAGCACAAGCGCTATATGTGACAGAAACTGGACTAAAAAAGGTCAAGAGCAAAGGCATGTTGTTACCAGGCTGGCCATACATGGCTTTCATCACTGTATGTGCAGGAATACCACCTTTCATAAACCAAACAATGAGTGAGTTTGCACCCACTGTGATCAGAAGTGCAGTTTATATCATATAACGGAATGTCCGAAAAGGATAAAATCAATATATAGTAGGGAAAACTCTAAAAGTTTTGAACTGAGAATATAAAAATTGCTAATTTGTAAATGTTTTCACTAGGTTAATTAATGCTTTCTCGAGTGCACCTTAATAAATTATTATTAAAAGAAAAATGTATGACTGGTTAATAGAAAATCCATTTTACAATACCTCTGAATTCTTAGAAATGCATAATGTTAGTATTTTTAATAAAAGGTGTATGTTCATTTAACTTTAGTAATATTAAGTACTAAATTATTATCAGTTGACAAAGCCTATTTCATTGTATATGGTAAATGGCAAATAAAGATTCTTGATTCTTGTGATGATGATGATGATTATTATTATTATTATTATTATTATTATTATTATTATTATGACACAGTAATAGCTAATATTATCAGGTACATAGATCTACAATATGGTATTAAATTTGTTTACAATAGAAATCTCTTAATAACAGTTTAATCCTCTTCTACTGTAGATTAATTTAATTTTGAACGCCAATATTTTGTGTTTTAACTATATAGGCCTACACCTACTATACTAATATTAATAGAATGGATCAATATAAATATTTTCACTTTCCATATAGCCTACTTTCGATTTTTTTAAATAAATGTATATAATAAAGAAGCATATTAAACAAAACTGTCAGTTTATTTTTTTCTTACTCATAACAAGCATGCCTATTTTTTAAAAAAACTTTGTTCAGGTTATCCCACATAATTTTGGGGTTGCTGAATCATACTAGCTCATTTTGATTTTCACCGGGGCTTTAAGGCCGCGTGCCATTCCAGACGCCAAGGGATTTTTCAGGTGAAAATTCCAACCCGGCTTCGACCGGGATTCGAGCCTCAGACTTCTTGGTAAAAAGCTAACAGCTAAGTCACTACGCTGACTAACCAACCCCTAACCCCCACCCAATGCACAGGTTAAATTTAATTCAACGATAAAAGGATAATTATCGGAAAGTTAAAAAAGACCGATTAAAATACAAATAATAATTTGATTTTTTTTAAATCTGATGGAGATTGGTTTTTTAAAAACACTTTGCTGTAACAACCCTGCTCGTCGACATAATATCTGTGTCGGTGCGACGTAAAGCATAAATAATAATAATAATAATAATAATAATAATAATAATAATAATAATAATAATAATCCTGCTCCCACATATTATGCACCGGTCTCAGCTGTTGACATGGGTGAAGTTTACAGAATAATCGTAACATATTGTGTAGGTACCAATACTTCTACAGCAAATGTTTAAAACACATTATAGCCTGTACTTACTGTGTAATACCATACCATCAAGCCCACATACAGGTATTGAGTATTGAGGCCTATGAGTTGCTAGTGAAGTCAAAAAATCTACTACTGGTTTCAAGTTCAACAATGAACTAGCATTTGTTGCCAAGCATTGTTTAATACACTCATATTCCTCAGTTTCAATTAGTCATATTTATACCTACACGTAGACGGCAAATAATGTACGTGGAATCAAGTGTAACACCAACCCGAGAATATTGCGCAATTACATTTAGAGAAAATTTGACCTTCATTGTGCATGAACTTATTGATTGATTGTCAATGCAGTTGCACAGGAATGGGGTCCTCCTCACGGGAAAACTCGGTACGAGCGAACATAACACTCACATCAATAGCAAGTACAATGGATACGCACTTACTTGGAAACCCGCAACTGTACGGTTGAGGTTTGGGCTTCACAGATAGCCTTGGTAGCCCTCACTATAGGGACCGTGCGCGCACGAGATTTTTAGTAGCTAGCGCCCCTAACGGAAGCAGCTGCAGTCGTTTGATGGGGCACTCACGAGACCATTGACAGTGCAGTTCATTACAACCAGGGCAGTAAGCTTTGACTTGTGATTGTAAAATAAATAGGTAAAGCCGGACAGTAATGGTTCGACTGTAGCAGCGACCGCTATAATTTATGTAGGGTTTCAGACAGTGCAACACTCAGATTATTTCCGGGAATCCACGCTAAAGAAAGGTGCAGATTTAAATAGCAGTAACCATGTCTTTGACGTGAAGGAAAGGTTAGGGCAAGAAATATACTGCAAATGTCTAAGGGAAACGAGTATTAATCACTCACCATACAACGTTGAAATTAAGGTATTTACTATATTTTCTTCCTATTTCGGGAAATTGTTAATTAATTATTTATTCACAATAACTTTAGTCATAAATTATTGAATCATTGCGCGGGGCCATTACATACACTGAGTCCTGTAAGAGTTGTAATCATGAATTTAGAGTCGGATGCCTTTTCTGAAACACAGTTCTTTCAACTGAAAATTGCACTTGAGTGACACTGGGGTTCAAACCACGGTCACTAAAGTCAGAGGCTAGCGGCTAAGCTAACATAGTAAAAGCAAGCCAATTTTTCTCAGTTATTCTACTTTATTATAAAGGAGGTAGCGAGCGGCTTGCTTCAAGTTCCGGTGACTGTGGTTCAAATCCCGACAGATTTTCACTTTATAAATAATGAGTGAGGAAGGACAACCGACCCGCAATTCAAGGCGACAACTTCTTCTTGAGTGTACTTCCACTGCGCAGGCGGGATAAGCTGTGAATTATGATGAGATGGTTCAAAGATTATAACAAAAATACTTAATTCCTAAAGGTGATGCGATAAATAATTCCTCATTATAAGTATTTTTTATTTATTTTCACATTGATAATAACAGGAACATTGTTGACGGTGATTGTGGATGCAAAGCAGGTCAGTCGAAACGCTGTAAGGCCATTGCTGCTTTGTGTTCCTTTATTAACTCCGAGAGGGACTCCTCCAAAACAACCATAGTGCAGCAATGGAAAAAATAAACCTAAGTGTGCTCGTAAGGATCTATATTCGAAAGGAGAGAAGATAGCAGAACTATTGAAACCATACGTCCACGTTGCTGAACAAACAGAATCAACCACTTTCAATAAAACGTGTTTGTACCAACGAGTAAAAACATATTGAGTGTGCCCTCACTGATATGCTTAAAGCCGAATGTGAGAGTGAAAATTACGTGGTGGCAAGTTCCATTCTACAAAAAGTTATAGATGATGCTGTAGAACGAAGCAAAATTGAGGATTTGATCAAGTGTCTGAACGAAGTACAAAATCGGAATACCCATGCAGTCCATAGGTGCTATTTTGTTACAAAAATGCCCGCTGTTAAATTATCAATCAAACCCGTGAATTACCTCAATTTCTTGCCTCAAGATGTGCAACTATTTTATATCGCAAATGTTACAGTTACAACAGAACAGATGTACAAAATTGCATTTGACACAAGGTTTCAATATCGCTGTGTTGCATGGTTCAAACAAAGAAAATTACGCTTATCTGCCAGCCAGCAAGCTGATCAGATTAAGACACTGAGAAGTGGTGATTATGATCAGCTTGCAAGGTCATTTCTAATTTCCACACCCCTTAACACACCTGCGATGAGGTACGGTAGGAACACTGAACAACTTGCGGTGGCTGAGTACTGCAAACTCAATGACCGTTTTGTAAAACAGGTGGGAGTGTGTATCAAAGTAGAGCACCCATTGCTGTGTTCGAGTCCAGGCGGGATAGTATTTCATCCCAATGGCTTTTCTCTCCTGGAAATTAAGTGTCCTTTTCGTGTAAAGGAAAGCCTATTATTCAAGAGAAACGGAGCAGTGTACCGTATTCGTATGTGACACAACAAGGTGAAATTAATATTAGAGATAGTTACGTCTACTACACCCAAGTGCAAATATCCATGTATGTTTTGAACATCAACTTACGTGAACTGTTTGTATATTCTCCTAAAGGAAGTATCACTGTGAAAATTTCAAGGCATGAGCAATTCCTGAGTACTGCCATTCCCTTATTGGAAAGGTTTTATTTTCAGTATTATCTGCCATTAATTCGGAATATGTCGTTACGGGTACCGGTAGTGTCACATTGAGGGGCACGTGTATACACTTTTATCTTTTTATTTTGCTCACTGACGTACTTCAAAGTTTTCAATGCAGAGAACTAACAGTAACAAAGATACATTTTATTCGGTCCCAAACGCTATCAGGGGTTTCTCTTTTTTGGCTAACGTTGGGAGGCTTACCATGCTGTAAAACCCACCTTATGTCTCATAATAAAACAGGGTGAACACAACGAGGCTAGTTCATTTTAATTTGAAGGAGAAGTCCCCTACAATAAATGTTAATGTCAATTCCTTGCTGGGAGATGAGTGAAAGTTTCGTTTACTTTTACTCGTTCGACTCTCCATTCTTTCAGTTTACACCGTCATGAACTAACTCGAGCGCTGGCTTGCAGCTTACCCCAGCAAACGTTTTCTGAGGTAGTCGCAAGAGCGCACCACTCGCCATTCGCACGGTCCCTATACGCCACTGCTCAACACTCATCTGATGAAAAAATGGAAGGGGTTCGATCCCTCAAGGAATGCAGGTATCAGCAAATGAACGCGAAGGGCCACGAAGGGCGTGGAAATGAAATACCGGTACCTTTTTTCTATTCTTTAATTTTACAAGTTGCTTTACGTTGCGCCGACACAGGTAAGGTTTTATGGCGACGATGGGATAGAAAAGAGCTATGAGTGGGAAGGAAGCGGCCATGGCCTTAATTAAAGTACAACCCCAGCATTTTCCTGGTGTAAAAATGGGAAACCTCGGAAAACCGTCCTTAGGGTTGCCGAAAGTGCGGTTTGAACCCACTATCCCCCGAATGCAAGCTCACAGCTGCGCGCGCCTAAGAAAGTCACCCTAGGTTTCGCAAACCTAATGCCACCGAGGTCGGAAGACAACCATGGTTGGCCAAGAGAGGTCGGATAGGTTAGGGTGGAAATGAGGAGCCCGGAACAAGTAGGTGCGAGCAATCTGTCTCAGCTAGGGGTGAACTCCCGCGATCCGCTTTTAGTCACCTGTTAGGACAGGCAGGATATAACAATACCATGGATGTATTCTACTAATGTTTTAATATGGTACCGTACCTATGCAAAGTGTGTAATTTTATGTATAAAAATGCGCGTATCTCGCAATTCTAAACGCAATTACGAAAATTATTCTCCTATACAATATATATTCGTCAAGAGTGGTTAGTAAAGTAACAACAGTTGGGAGCGCGTTGTTGTGAACTTGCATTCAGGAGATAGTGGGTACGAACCCCACTGTCGGCAGCCCTGAAGATAGTTTTCCGTGGTTTCCCATTTTCACACCAGGCAAATGCTGGGGCTGTACCTTAATTAAGGCCACGGCCGATTCTTTCCCACTTATAGCCCTGTCCTATCATATCTTAAGACCTATCTGTGTCGGTGCTACGTACAGCACATTGTAAACAAAAAAGTAAAAGGGCAGATTCCTAAAGAATATCTCGCGGCGTGGTGGTTGAGTAACACTGCAACAGACCATAATGAACGTCTACCATTTATTATCGATCTAAAACAAAGCAGCAATAAATACTAACACTTATCTAATGGTTTTCAGGGAAAAAATCATTTCAATCAATCTGATCTGCATGTAAGACAGTCGCCCAGGTAGCAGATTCCCTATTTGTTGTTTTTTATAGCCTTTAAAATCCCATTTATGTGATTGCCCCAGTGAAGATCTTTCCTTATATTAACATTTAGGTATTTACCGGTATAATGATCCCCATAAAGAACTTTCACCCTATCAACGCAATAATTGAAATTGAGAGGAGTTTTCCTATTTGTGAAACCCACAACCTGACTTTTAACCCCATTTATCATCGTCCCATTGCCCATCTCTTTGTCATTGCCTACTGTCCATCTTGCGACATAATCGAGGCCATTTTGCAGTTGCTCACTATCTTCTAACTTATTTATTAGACTCTATGCAAGCAGACAGGTCCAACCATATTGAACAGGGTTCAAGGACAGTGCCTGCTTGCTAAGATGTACCAGGGGGGATGTTTTCATTCCCCTTAGGGCGGACGACCTAGAAAGTCTTTTAACCCCATTTATCATCGTCCCATTGCCCATCTCTTTGTCATTGCCTACTGTCCATCTTGCGACATAATCGAGGCCATTTGGCAGTTGCTCACAATCTTCTAACTTATTTATTAGACTCTATGCAAGCAGACAGGTCCAACCATATTGAACAGGGTTCAAGGACAGTGCCTCCTTGCTAAGATGTACCAGGGGGGATGTTGGGGCGGACGACCTAGAAAGTCACGCCTTCTCTCTGGCCAGGAGATTTGGCGGGGTTGGGGATTTGTTGAAGTTGGGAGATGAAAAAAAGGGGAGCTTTGATTTGGTGATGTGGAGATGGGTCATCGTAGCTAAGGAGTGGAGCGTCTGCTCTCTGATTTTTATTGTGCCTTTGTTACAGATACATAAATAGGTTTACAATGGTTTAGAATGAGGTTCAATACAATACAATACAATGTTACAATGCTGTTACTTTGAGTTTATTGTTGGGAGTTACGGAGGAGGAACTGGATGATTTGTTGATATAGGGAGGAGAAGTTGAGCAGGGATGTGAGTAGTACATGGAGAAGGTAGGAACGGTTTTGTGGGTTAGATACATGGGGTTGGGGATTGGGAAGCCGGGCGCGGTTGCGGGAAGAGGTAGGGCGAGAGATCGAGATGGCTCCACTCGGTGGTGGCGGCCGAAGAGTTTTATCCCCTGCTGGATAAGTCGCTGGGCTTCTTCTGGTGTCTGGAGTGGTAGTCTTAGCACAAAGGTGGGTCCGGCTTCATTATAGATCCTGGATGCGCGTTGTAAATGGAGTCCTGCGAGTCGTAGTTCCTGGCTGATGAGGTTAAGTGGAATTCCTGGGTTCACGACGCAGCTGGGGTTGCACTCGGGCGGTGGTGATGGTGGGGATGTTCATTGCATTCGGGCGCTGGTGGTGGTGTTGTTGGTCTGGTTGTTTCCATTGCTGCCTCAACGGGTGGCCGAGCTATTGTGTTTAGTGGGCTGGTTGAAGTAGTGGAGATGGGAGTCATCATAATTGGGGAGGGGTGGGTCGTGACTATGGTAGTTATGGGGGTTTTGGGTGAGGTGAGAGTAGGATAGGTAGTGACAGTAGTGGTAGGGTTTGTATATGTATAGGACGTGGGGTGTGGTGGTGGGGTGTAAGGAGGTGGCTGGGTGCCAGGTTTCGGTGACAGCGGTGGAGGAATGTATGAGGGTGGCTGGGTACCCGGTTTCGGTTCGAAATCCTTTTCCATATGTTTCAGACATGTTCCACAATGTGCGGCCATCCTTGTATGTAGATTCCGAATTTCAGAGCTTTCTGAACGTCGAACTCCGTGGCGAGTTGAACCAGTACACTGTCTGTTGGGATGCAATTTTCTAGAATCCTGGATAGATTTAGAGCTGGGACGCCTCTGTTTTGGAGCGAACGGAGAGTTATCCGTCCGTGAGAGCGAGCTCTACGCCTTTGATGACACAGTTTGGCATTTTGGGGAGGCCGACTTCCTATTTGGTGTCAGGCCTATTTATGCACGGCAGGGTACGAGGTTAAAGATGTGGCGTTCCCCTGGCGTAATAAAAATAGGCGTGGATCGATTTTCCGAGTTTGGAGAAGCGTTTGATGCTTAAAGCAGGCCATACACTATCCAATCCGGTCCGACGAACCACGCCGAACAAGGTTTGCTCGAGGTTGGGGCACACAAATGTTCGGTCAGCGAATCTCCATACGCCATCGAACATGGTTTGCCACTCAAGGCCCAACCTCGTACGTCAGATGTTTGTTCAACAAAAGTCTGGTGCGTCGCATTCCCACACACTATCGTACCAGTATCGAACCAACCTTTGTAGAATCACATACACGTTATCACTTTGTCTGTTTTAATTTGTGAGTAATAAATTGCAGGGGCGGTGCGTGGTATTGTTGCAGGTTTGCACAACTCCCAATAATTTTACGCTTCATTTGTCGTCTTTTCTTCCTATTTTGCAGTTTAATAAACCTAACACGTACTCTAAAATGTGTTAAACCAAGCACATTTTGTCGTTCGATGTTCTAATACTTCGTAACGAACCATTAAACTCCGCCGTATTCAAAACAAACTCAGGGGGTTGACTTTCCTACGCCAAACTCCCTAGCGCCCAGCGCGCCGCTATTTAGTTTCAGTAGGGTCAAGCCTAAGCCTGTATACGATGTATAGCATCAGGTAGCAAGCCCGCCAGTATCGGTCCTAGGGAGTTGCATGAGACCAGCAAGTCCCCTATCGAAAAACAACTCCAAATGTCCCCGTTAGATTGCACCACTCTGCAGAGATGACTTCATCCCTGCTTTCTCTCCACTCGCAACGGTAATTTCTTTTCCACGCCACTAGGGTAAGGGTAAGCTGCACCGCACCATTCACAATGTTACCAACATTGGTACTTCATGGGCAATCATAACCTTTTATTAAATCCCAAAATTTGTTTTGAGGACATACTTTCGGAGGAAACGTTTTCTCATCAGCATAACTTCATGTTATACATTTGCCAACCGTAAAACGAGCTTTGTGGACTATTGCAACATGGAGTTGTTGGTGTTAATGTAGACGTTATGTTTACATTTATCACGTGCAGGTCTTGGTGTGTTTTCAGGTGACTGAGTGTTTTGGTTCTAGGTAATTTTTCTGTGCGTTATTATTAAAACTGATGGATTCTGAATTGTGAGTAAGAGTTCGTCACAAAGCTGCCGGTGTTTGTGTAGTTTAGTTTCAACAAATAGTGTATACGGTTTGGGACAAACTGAAATTACGCCATGAACTATCGTCCATCTATTTAGCACAAGAAAGCAAAGCAAAGTCACCTACGTACAGGCCATGAAGGCCCTTGTAGGAGTGGAAGGTAAAGTCTTCCACCATTGTTAACCTCGGCACATGATGGGGTAGAGTGGTTAGCTCTACGCCTGGCCACCTTTGCCCCTAGGAATTAACCTGGTACTCATTTTTGGTGTAGGCTGAGTGAACCTCAGGGCCATATGCACCTCCGGAAGTGGAAATCTCGTTTCTTAAATTTTACGACTTCCTGACGGGGATTTGAACCCACGTCCTTCTGGGCGAACCGAGCACGCCTTTACCGCCTCGGCCAGGCAGCCCCTATTTAGCACAAGAATTCAGATCATTGTCGGCTGTTGTTAGTTTAGCAGTGTTTATAATAACCAACAACCTAGAGAGGACGTTCACTGAACTGAGTGCTTGAAACTGCTGAAGTTTAATTCTTACAATCCCTATGACGTCTGTCGAAGCAGAAAGATGTTTTTCTACTTTGAATAAAATAAAAACTTCCTTAAGGAACTCTATGACCCAGGAAAGATTGTCGGCCTTGGCGATGCTTTCTATAGAAAGAGATCTGCTGATGGAAATCGCAGACTGCAATCAACGGGTGACTGACAAGTTTACATCAATGAAAAACAGGAGGGCGAATTTCCAATTCAAGTGAGGTAAGAATAACTGTAGTTATACTCTTATTTCCTGTGTTTTAATTGCTGGATATATTTCAATTTTAATATGAATGCA
Organism: Anabrus simplex; assembly: GCF_040414725.1. Taxonomy (NCBI): domain Eukaryota; kingdom Metazoa; phylum Arthropoda; class Insecta; order Orthoptera; family Tettigoniidae; genus Anabrus; species Anabrus simplex. The sequence continues at coordinate 159,326,214 of NC_090279.1, read as the reverse complement.
GTTCATTACATACGGATACTAGGGATTCTTGTTATTTCTATTCGATTCTCATTTAAAATTGCAACATTGAAAATTTTGGTGCAACACCCAGCCTCAGATACGACCAGCCGCCACTGATAAATTGTATTGATTGCTGCTGGTTTGTGAATTTAAGTAATGGACGCGAAGAAACGTTTGGCTACCGCAATATTACTGTTGAATGATGCTGGAGTATTTGTTCAAAAAAAAAAAAAAAAAAGCCTCGAAAAGTGCTGGGTTAAAAGTTGGCTACAAAAAAGAAATGAATACTCACACATGAACTTACTATTAGAACTAAGAGAAAACAACCCGTATGACTTCAAGATTTTTTTTTAATTTTTTTTTTTACTAGGGGCTTTACGTCGCTCCGACACAGATAGGTCTTCTGGCGACGATGGGATAGGAAAGGCCTAGGAGTTGGAAGGAAGCGGCCGTGGCCTTAATTAAGGTACAGCCCCAGCATTTGCCTGGTGTGAAAATGGGAAACCACGGAAAACCATCTTCAGGGCTGCCGATAGTGGGATTCGAACCTACTATCTCCCGGATGCAAGCTCACAGCCGCGCGCCTCAACGCGCACGGCCAACTCGCCCGGTCAAGAATTATTTACGAATGGCAGAAGATGAATATAAGTACTTAATTGAACTAGTGACACCTTCGATCCAAAAAAAAAAAAAAGATACAGTATTAATAGAAGCTATACCAGTGGATGATAGGCTTGCTGCCACCTTGCGTTTCTTGGCAACTGATCAACTCGTTTTAATGCTAATAAACCAAAAAAAAATCGTTGTTATTTTTAATGCACGACTGCTTAATTATTTTTTAGGAAATTTGATACTGAAGGTTAAAAATATTATCAATATCATTCTGATAATTGAAATAATAATGAACACTTTTTTCTGCAAAATTCGATCATTCATTACATACACTTGAGTGATACAGATTGATCTGTGTTTTTGAACACAGATTAACTCTTTAACAATAATAAAACTGAAAAACAGTAATTTATTTTTTACAGACTTCTGTAGAAACATTTGACATTGACATTGAATGTTCTTCTTGATAATTTATTGGGTTGAAGTAACGGCTGTCACTGTTGACTGTGCTACAACTACTATGTCCTGATGGTGTTGTAATCCAAGTGTAATTAGAACTGACACTGTTCAATATAGTGGTAGTTTCATCCAGCTTCTCAAGTAACCCCATATACATAAGATCATGGATAAGTTTCTCAGCGTGGATTCTCTGAATTTCCGTCATCTTTCGTAGCTTAGCTGATACTGACTTTCCAACTACATCGTATTCATCTTCATTCTGTTGAAGGTCTGTAATCGCTGTATTTATCAAATTTTTCCCTTTTACTTTCAATTTCAGCTTTTTAGAACGAGACTTTTTCACTACCATAGGTTTTTGTGTTAGATTACGTTTGATTGAAGAAGTTGGGTTAGTGCCTATGATCTGAAAAAAAAAAAAAAAAAAAAAAAAAACAGATAGGTAGCCTCGACTTTACTGGTGTACCAAAAAGTACTTGTTGGCCTAAAAAGTAGATACTTCATGCTACCAATAGAGTTGGGTGCGTTTTTGTTTGTGTGTACGTGAATGTATTTGTGTCCTAACTAAAACATGGGGAAAGCTATTAAAATGCTCATTTAATTTCTCACCTATAGACTACTAGGCCTATAGAAAAAGTTACGTATGCGGAAAAATCTATTTCGACATTTTTGTGAAAATATCTGTTTTAGGTCCCACGAGCAAAAAAAAACTGTTTTCACAAAATGCCTGATTGCATGTATAATATCAAATACAGTAGAGATAATACGCGACACTTACGAATTTCGCCTTGCTAAAATGGGAGACAATTCGACGGTGGCGCTCCTAGTGACTTGATCTGAACAAATCGCGCTAAATTAAAATATCAATGGAAATGTATATACGGAAATGGATAAATAAATTACGTCTAGAAAGAAAGTGTTATTGAGATATTAACTTCGAAGTTGCTAAAGCGATTCTGGATAAATGAATGAAGAATTATTTAAAAGGTTATTATTCAAAGACTGAAATTAGACATATAAACAAGGTGTGAAATGGCTTGATCTTTCATTTATGCATTACTTTTTTAGCTTTAGCATTCTTGCCTGAACTCTTACGGTTGGATTTGTCTTTTTTCTCATTTAAAAACATTGTATCATCACATTAAGACACTTGTCAATAAAAATATCGGCACATTCCTTACACATATGATGCAATGAATTAACATTTAATAGCTGGACAATTTTCCTCTTAACATGAAGCGTACTAATAGAAAAATATTCCTTACACATATGATATAGTGAATTAACATTTAATAATAATAATAATAATAATAATAATAATAATAATAATAATAATAATAATAATAATAATAATAATAATAATAATATTTTTGTTTACGTCCCACTAACTACTCTTTTACGGTTTTCGGAGACGCCGAGGTGCCGGAATTTAGTCCCGCAGGAGTTCTTTTACGTGCCAATAAATCTACCGACACGAGGCTGACGTATTTGAGCACCTTCAAATACCACCGGACTGAGCCAGGATCGAACCTGCCAAGTTGGGGCCAAAAGGCCAGTGCCTTAACCGTCTGAGCCACTCAACCCGGCGAATTAACATTTAATAGCTGGACAATTTTCCTCCTAACATGAAGCCTACTAACAGAAAGATAATCCATAAAATCACGGCTTTAATCTGAGAAGAGGGATAAAGAAAGAAAAGTATGAAAATGTTGTCGATAGTGATGCTTTGAGGAATATTTACGTACAATTAGAGCAAAAATGTAACATACCCTTGGCTGTATTGTCGGGGATTTCTAAAGTCGCTGGCCTGGAAATGATCTGAACAGATCTTATAAATCTTATATAAGCGTAACGTCCCTTCTTTCTTGTACAGCTTATCCAAATCGCTTCTGTGACATTTCAAAACCCACAGATCACACCTACAACAACACATCGGTATTGAAGGTAAACTGCTGCACTATAGAATAAAATATGCGTATTGCATTTTATGCCAGTTAAAATATGGGTCGAGCAGGTCAGAACATTATGAAGTACTATAAAAATCTCTGTCACTGAAAGAATGTATATACAAACACAATATTACTTACATGTTCTTGTCACGAGGGAACCTGAAGAACGACCGCGCATTTTTCTCTACTTCGTAATTACTGCAGCCAAACACAGCACATACCTTTCCCCTCATGTTGAGAGGAGATATCGAGGACTGACACACACTACTATTTATTTTTTGTCACCTCATTGAAAACGCATAAATAACACCAAAAACTTCACACAAAAATACACGTGCTCTTATGAGAGAATCAGTACTGTTCAGGTCTATCCGCTAGAGTGAGCTCCAGTAGCTGTCCCTCGATATCTCGCTCAGTGTCGCGTATTATCTCTACTGTATTTGATAATATGAATGTCTGTATGTGTATGTGTACCAAGCTAGCGCAAAAAAACTACTGAACTGGTTTTCTCCAAATTCTCACAACACTCGTTTTTTCTATTGTGTCGTTTACTGATTGGCTATATATACTGCACTTGACCTCAGACAGTATACGCATTCATTCACAGCACATGTACCGATAGAATTTTTCTTAAACAGCACACGTTTTTTGGGCTCATGGGACCTTTAAAAAATTTTTCCAACATAAAGCAGAAGTCAATTTTTTTTAAGATTACAATGCTTTCTCCTGTCTTATTATGAAAAGGGGAGAAAGTAAAAGTAGGAAACATGGTTCTAAGTTGACCAACTGTTGTAACGAGTTTTCACATATTTTATTTTGTAAATTAATATATCTACCGAGCTCAATAGCTGCAGTCGCTTAAGTGCAGCCAGTATCCAGTATTCGGGAGATAGTAGGTTCGAACCCCACTGTCGGCAGCCCTGAAAATGGTTTTCCGTGGTTTCCCATTTTCACACCAGGCAAATGCTGGGGCTGTACCTTAATTAAGGCCACGGCCGCTTCCTTCCCACTCCTAGCCCTTCCCTTTCCCATCGTCGCCATAAGACCTATCTGCGTCGGTGCGACGTAAAGCAACTAGCAAAATATATATATATATATATATATAATATGTTACACATTATAACAATTTATACAATGTATTGTTGATTCGAGAATAATTATCAGTTTGTCCCATTATTATTGATTTCAGTTTCCAACATCACCAAAAGAATGGCTGGACATTGCTTTGGAATTTCATGAAATGTGGAACTTCCCAAACTGTGGAGGAGCTATTGATGGGAAACATGTTGCTATTGTTTGCCCCCATAACAGCGGATCATTATATTATAATTATAAGGGGTTCTATAGTATTGTTCTCTCAATCTCCAACTACGAATTGGTTTGATCCGCTGCTATATATTTTCTGTTCTCCTATATGGATATGAAAGCTGGACTTTGGATCCAATCGTAGAAAAACGTATTGATGCCTTCGAAATGTTCCTGTATCGCCGTCTCTTGCGGATATCCTGGGTAATGAAAATCTCAAATGCCGAGGTCCTTCGTCCGATGAAAAAGCAAAAAGAACTACTGCTCACCATAAAACAGAGGAAAACGCAATACCTAGGACATATCATGAGAGGTGAGAGGTATCAGTTATTACAGCTTATTATAGAAGGGAAGATACAGGGGAAGAGATCTGTTGGGAGAAGAAGAAATTCATGGCTGAAAGACCTTCGAAGATGGCACTGCTGTACTTCAGAAACGACATTCCATTCTGCGCTGTCAAGATCAGAGCTAGTTACGTGGATCGCCAACCTCCGCTCGGAGGCGGCGTCTTAAGAAGAAGAAGAAGAAGAAGAAGAAGGAGGATTAGTAGACGCTGGATACAAATTGTTGATGGCCGATGTTGGTGTTAACGGAAGAATATCCGATGATTGTGTCATTGAAATGACAGACTTTTTTTTTTTTTTTTTTTTCAAGGTTGAAAAACTATGAGCTGAATTTACCAAACACAAGACAAACCGTGGCTGGGTTAAACTTTACGTTTTTAGGAGATTCGGCTTTTAGCCTGAGGCCCGAAGTGCAAAAACCGTTTCCTCAGAGGAAATTGATTTCACACGACCAGCTAGTATACAATTACAGACTGTCAAGGGCTAGTAGTAGGCGTGTAGTAGAGAACGCCTTTGGAATTTTGGCTTCTCGTTTCCGTATTTTCCATACAACCATTACAATGAGTCCTGAGAAAGTAGATGATGTAGTGTTAGCTTGCATAGTGCTGCGCAACTTCTTACGCCGTAACGGCAGTTACATTACCCGTACTTCATTGGATAGAGAAGACACAGAAAACGGTTGTATCATAGACGGAGAACGGAGAGGAGATGCTCCATCACAAAATACCTATGCAAATAAACAAGGACTTTCTGCCAGAAAACTAACAGAAGCAGGAAAAAATCAAGACAAAACTATTTGGAGTACTTTTGTGGAATTGGATCGGTTGATTGGCAAGATAAAATGGTCCTCTAAAATTACTGTACTTGAAGCAAAAAGCTTACGATATAATTATGAAGTGAGTGCATAACAAACTATAATAAAATTATTGTTTGATGTATGGTGTATTTTCAGTGTTAATAAATTTGCTTATAAATGAGCTTAGTGCATTGATTCCATTACTTAACCAAATCACCATATACTTATACACCATGCCGGGAATCGAACCCAGGTCTTGGCATCTGCACTGCCACACTTTTCTGACCACCATATCCGGCAGCTTGAAACCAACTCTTCCACCACAACAATCAATTTTACAATTCCTGAATTATTTCCGGATTGTTTCCTTCGAGAACACTTATCTGGAAATACTGTAATTAGATCGATTGTATTTTCTACTTTTTTTTCACTTACTTTTCAGTTCATTGAAAACTTAATTTGAGTCTAGTTAATGTAGATTAAACATTAATACCAATAATTAAAATTTAAAAAATTCTCGGCTCCGACATCAACTTTTTCACTAATTTTTCATTAAATAATTATAAATATGACGTATAATGTGACACCTCTTCAGTTGCGTTGAAGATTTGGTCTTCTGATTCACCCTCTTCCTGTGGTTCCATTTCTTCATTTGCATCCAAAGATGTACTAGTAGACGACAAAGAAGATTTGCTTGCCTTAGGTAATTCGCGCATAGTTGTGAATCCCAACAGCTCAAAATACCATAATTTAGGAGTATACACATTTTCTGTACCTGTCCCACTTGTCTTGGAAGATTGTACTTTGGCAAGTTCTCTTCTGAAGCAGCTCCCAATGTTTTCTATTCTTTTCTTTACAAAACCCAAAGTGGCCTCAAGAATTGCATTTTTGTGAATTCTAGTAGCTCTTGCAAAGCCAAATCCCTCTTCTGCTTGTTATGGTACTCCTTTGACGATATCTGCCATAAACAGGGAGCGTTTCTGTAGGTTTCTATAAAATCTCTCAAAAACGCAGGGTTCATAAATTTAAACACCATCGTCTTATCTGCATCTCCAGCCTTCATTTTCTTTGATTGTTTTGACAAAATATTATCTGGTGGCGTTTCTTCATTCACTTCCTCGTACATAATGTAATGTTAACAAGAACAACGAAATAACTGTAAACACAGACCACTGAGACTGATACGTCCACTGTGAGATCAACAACTAGCGCTGTGAAGAGGAGGCGGTCCTCCTGTTGATTGAATCGGATGATACGATTACAGCGCTCCTCCGGTTATCTCCGGTACTACCGACGGAGGCAGAGCAGTTAACGGAGCTCCGGAGGTTAACCGGAGGGGCCGCCTCCTATTCGCAACAGTAGCTCCGAGTGTAAGGACGTAGTGGGCTGTAATTTCAAACTTACGTCCATGAATGTAGGTGCCCTATAAAAATCGTTACCTGCATACACAAAAATTGATGTATATCACCGATATTCCATATAATACCCCTTAACAAAGAACGTATAGACATTTGTTATCAAGAAAATGCAATTATATCGACATATAATACATACCCCATATACCTGTAGGTATAAACCCTGTAGATACAACAAACAATATATCTAAATAGATTCAGTTGTTCCTCAGAAGGCCGCCTCTGTGGTGTAGTGGTTAGCGTGATTGGCTGCCACCCCCGGAGGTCCGGGTTCGATTCCCGGCTCTGCCACGAAATTTGAAAAGTGGTACGAGGGCTGGAACGGGGTCCACTCAGCCTCGGGAGGTCAACTGAGTAGAGGCGGGTTCGATTCCCACCTCAGCCATCCTCGAAGTGGTTTTCCGTGGTTTCCACTTCACCTCCAGGCAAATGCCGGGATGGTACCTATCTTAAGGCCACGGCCGCTTCCTTCCCTCATCCTTGCCTATCCCTTCCAATCTTCCCATCCCCCTACTAGGCCCCTGTTCACTATAGCAGGTGAGGCCGCCTGGGCGAGGTACTGGTCATACTCCTCAGTTGTATCCTCCGACCAAGAGTCTGAAGCTCCAGGACACTGCCCTTGAGGCGGTAGAGGTGGGATCCCTCGCTCAGTCCGAGGGAAAAGCCGAACCTGGAGGGTAAACAGATGATGATGATGATGATGATGTTCCTCAGAAAAATGCAGGCCCTACCTGTGCAGAACTTACACAGTGGTTCGTTCATTATTATTATTATCATGGAAATATTCCCATTATATTGGCGCTAGAATACAGTAATTTCAAGTTAAATTTGAATTCGTTTTTAATTTCTGGACATATGTAAAAAACGTGAAAGACGTGCAGAAGTAAAGGATGATTATTTACGAGCGGAGGGAGGAGTTCAAGCGGTTCAAATCTGTAAGTGCTGCTCTGTAAAACATGGCACAAATGACTCCTAACCACCGGTCTTGCGGTGTAGGTGGCAACGCGTCCGCCAGTCACCCGGCGGCCACGGGTTCGATTCCCGGCCGGGTCAAGTACTTTTAATTGTAAATTATTAATATCCCTGGCCTGGGGACTGGGTGTTTGTGTCATCCTTAACGTTCCTTTCCTCGCATTCAACACTTTACCCTACCGCCATTTACATAATACACGCAGGTTTCCTCATATATGGTGCAAATAGGGGCAAAGGATCTTCATAGGTCGACGCCCCGAACAAATAGCATTAAAAACAGTTAAAGAAGGAGTGTAGTTTCGCGCAAAAACAGCGACAAGTCATAAATTCCTGTGAAAATGCTCGTTCATTCCTCCCGTATGAAGTTCACACTACGCGCTTGTCATTCAATGTTCTTTTTTCTTTGCTAGTTGTTTTACGTCGCACCGACACAGATAGGTCTTATGGCGACGATGGGACAGGAAATGAATAGTGGTGTGTAGGAAACGGTCTTGGCTTTAAGGTACAGCCTGGTGTGACTGGTGTGAAAATGGGAAACCACGGAATACCATCTCTTTTTTTGCTTATCGTCGCACCGACACAGATATGTCTTATGCGACGATGGGATAGGAAAGGTCTAGGAAGTGGAAGGAAGCGGCCGTCGCTTTAATTAAGGTACAGTCCCGGCATTCTCCTGGTGTGAAAATGGGAAACCACGGAGAACCATTGTCAGGGCTGCCGACAGTGGGGCTCGAACCCATCATCTCCCGAATACCATCTTCAGGGTTGCCGGCAGTGGGGTTCGAATCCACTATCCCCCGGATGCAATCTCACAGCTGCGCGCCCCTAACCATACGGACAACTCGCTTGGTCGTACCGACTGTAACAGCCTGCCTATATATTGGTGGGAAGTAGCTGGGGTGTAAGATAACTTTCTTCTTTAGCATGCCATTCCTCTGGTTCATACATTTTCTGATATATCTGGTACGTAACACACAGGTTCATCATTGTATTCGAGCCACTGATTGGAATAAGTAGTGTGCATATTTAACGAAATAATGACAGAGGAGTGTTCACGGCAGTCTGCGACCTGGTTATTCCAATTCTGGAACTTTGGACTCTTAGACTCTTAGAAAGTGAGAAAGTGTGCGGTTTTTCATTTGATCGAGTATTTTATATGATAACATTGCTTTCAATCGCTACATTCCTACTGACGTTTTTGTAATGACCTATGTTGAATTCAGTTAGGAAAACCACCAAGTCAGTCTTTCTGAGAATCCCGTAGCGAAGCACGGGTACATCAGCTAGTAATAATAATAATAATAATAATAATAATAATAATAATAATAATAATAATAATAATAATAATAATAATATTGGCTTTACATCCCACTAACTACTTATAAGGTTTTCGGGGACGCCGTGATGCCAGAATTTGGTTACGCAGGAGTTCTTTTACGTGTAATTAAATCTACCAACACGAGGCAGACGAATTTGAGCACCTTCAAATATCACCGGACTGAGCCAGAATCGAACCTGCGAAATTGGGGTCAGAAAGCCAATGCCTCAAACGTCCGAGCCACTCAGCCCGGCATGCAGTGATAATAGTATTAATTATTTCATAACGAAGTAATTTACAGTCACGGACAAGGCCTAAATTATAACATGTTTATATTTAAGAAAATGCATAATTATGTTTGTACGTAAGAATGCTATGTGCAATATCGATAAATAGTTAAGGTATTAACTGAGGGACCTAGTTTCGCACAATAGTAGTGACAAGTTTTAAATTCCTGAGAAAATGCTCTTCCATTTCTCCCGTACCAAGTTCGCACTACGCGCTTGTCATTCAATCGGAGGTTCTGTTACATAATTATAATGTTTGTACGTAAGAATGCTAGGCCTATTTGTAATATCGCCAAATAACTGAAGTATTAACGGAGGGGCGTAGTTTTTCACATTAATAGCGACAAGTTATAAATTCCTGTACAAATGCTCGTTCATTTCTCCCGTACCAAGTTCAAACTACGCGCTTGCAATTCAATCGGAGGTTCTCCGGAGGCAAACGATTGAAAGCGCCCGGAGCCTCCGCTCCGTAAACAACCGCTCCGTTAACAGCGCTATCAACAACTGAAGTCACTTCAGTGAAGTGAGTCACTCGACTGTCTGCCGCGCACCTCAGGTCCGGCTCAAACCAGTTTGATGCGAACACACACTGTCGTACTTGGTGCGCCAAACATTTGTTGCTCCCAGGTTGGCGCGTGTTTACGGCCGGGGTGGAAAACCTGGGGTCCGTCCTACCCGGTGCGGTGTGGTTCGCTCGTCACCACAAACTATCGAACCGTTGTCCAACCCGGTCTGCCATCCGACCAAGTTGGAAGCACTGACGTACCAGGTTGGATAGTGTATGGGGGGCGTAAGATGTCTGATTGTGAGGAGGAAGCAAATGGACAAGTGTTGCTGACACTAAGGATGGGGGCAGATCATGTACCCCCTAGAGTGCCGATATGTCTTATTTATTTTAATGTTTTTCTTTTTCTTTTCTTTTTTTTTTTTTTTCTCGCCGAAAGGCATTCATATATATATTCATGTTGCCGTTCTGCCAAGGTCTCCGATAAGGAGCGAATCATTTCTCTTTTTTATCAGTTCTATATACTGTATATTGGGTTAGATGTCAATTAGGAATCATATTTAGTAGGAGGGGGTAAGAGGAATAGTATATTTGTTTTTTATGGATATGGTGAATATGTATCTGGGCGAAAGCCTGCTATGTTCAGTGGTCAATAAATAAATAAATAAATAAATAAATAAATAAATAAATAAATAAATAAATAAATAAATAAATAAATAAATAAATATTAGACTCTATACAGAATAACATCATCCGCAAAAAGCCTTATCTCTGATACCACTTCTTTACTCATACCATTTATTATAAGAAAACATAAAGGTCCAATAATACTGCCTTGAGGAATTCCCCTCTTAATTATTACATGGTCAGATAAAGCTTCGCCTACTTTAATTCTCTGAAATCTATTGTCGAGAAATATAGCCGCCCGTTCAGTCACTCTTTTGTAATACCGTAGTCCAATTGCACTCATTTTTGCCAGTAGTCTCCTATGATCCACCCTATCAAATGCCAGGTCAATCGCGATTCGACCTCCTGAATTTAAGATCTCTGCTATATCTTGCTGGAATGCTATATTTTCTGCCAGTTTATTAACATTTCAGTGTGACCGATATAGGTCTCATGTTCAAACAGTCTTTACAAACTTCACTATGTTACATAAGTGAAGTTGACGAACTAAGATATCGGTGAATTGTTTCCATTATTTTTGGAGCCTAGTTCACTACCCAGCAGATGTTTTGAGCCAACTCTGCGATAAGTTGTGTCAAGTAAGAGAACATACGTTCATATTTATTGAATAAACTGCTTTCTCCAATCGAATTCTTTCTTTCGTTCCTTTAAATTTCCTTCACCGCGTTTCAAAATTCATATATTCGTATTTTATTAATGCCATGCGTCTTGAAATCTTGCGCTCAAAGCTTCATAGCTTGGAGGGAGGACAAACAAGAATAACAGCAATGGCTTTGGCCTCTCTGACAGTGTAGACACAACAAACTTGCCGGATCTTCGATCGTTTCTGGTAAAGACTTTCCTTCACAATTTTATCCTGTGTTGTATAGATTAATTCCTTAAAGATACGAATATAATTATGTCCTGTTTCAAATAATTGACTGGTGGAAGATAGGCTATATAACTGCATTATTGGATGTGATTTTCAGCTGTCACGGAAACCATAACCTCTAAGAAATATTCATACTTTAGGTTGACATCACTTAATACTCATTCTTGTAAACTAAGGACCCACCCTTAACTGAAATAATTCTTAAAATCTTGTTCCCTTGTATCTGTGCGCCGGATTATTCAAGTGCAAAATTTTATCTAACTGCATACTGAATTATTATAATGGTCAATTTATTCAAATTTAGCCCGAATGTTATTAATGTTTAATAAGTAATTTTATTGGGTAGAGAACATTTGAGTTAAAATTATCTATCTATAGAATGGAGGAGCTGAATTACATCTTTGATTCGTTGTTGAACAGGACGATGCGGAAATAACACACGAGTGTACTAGCAAGTCCATTGTAGTCAGGCTCACAAGTTTTTTGAGCTTTAGTCGGCGAATAGAATTTCCCTTCATTTCGTAGAAGACGGGGTCAGGAAAATTACCCTTTAACGACAATATCTGTCATCTTTTTTCCTTTCGAAATGGATGAAAATAATATCTGCCCTCGCTGTAAAAGAAGGCGGGGCAACATTGGCACTTCAAGGACATAGCTGAATTTCAGGGGCGAAATTCTCGGTTAAAGATAGATCATGATATATACGGATATTATCCTTGATATACTGGCGCTAATACACAGTTAAATTTACATAAGTGGGATAATAATAATAATAATAATAATAGCTGGTCTGAGTGGCTCGGACGGTTGAGGTGCTGACCTTCTGACACCAACTTGATACGTTCGATATATTAGACTGGTAAGATGGTATTTGAAGGTGCTCATATACGTCAGCCTCGTAAAGGTAGATTTACTGGCACGTAAAATAAGGACTGCGGGACTGAATTTCGGCACCTCGGCGTCTCCGAAAACCGTAAAAGTATTTCGTGGGACATAAAGCTATTATTATTATTATTATTATTATTATTATTATTATTATTATTATTATTATATAACGAAGGTTTGAATTTTTAATAATTGCATTATATGGGAAGACTTGCTCGTGAACAGACGAGATTTTGTTCTGAAGACGTAGAGCATAGTTCTCTGTGAAACGTAAAGGATTTCACCTTATTTCCTGACACGACAAAAGCCCAAGAGCTTATTATTATCGTGTCTATAATAATAGTATAACTTCATCTACCATGTGCAGATATTTTAATTTGTCTCCTTTAGGCTGCCTGCGCGTCAGTTTTGACGCTCCATTTTATTCTATCAAATCGCAATGCGCATGTCCGTTGGGTGATCCATTGCTGAGCTTCATTGAATTTTGTCGAGTAAATACCAAATGTGTCAGCAGAGGTCGTACAAATGGAGTGTCCAAATAACTTGTGACATAAATATGTCTTACGGCTGGAGGTCATCCGAAAATTTGTGTAACGTGACGTGACAAAATGTGTGACGAAGTATAACCATAGCAACCGTGCAGGGTGTGATGTAAGGTATGGATGGCCACAGTAGCGGCGATTGAGAATTAAAAGTGCGCGGAAAAAAAATACAAACATACATCAAAACTGAAGAAACAAGCTACAAAATAGTAAGTTGTTTGATGCTCTCTGAGCAAATTTCGACAGAGAGGTAAAGGTTGACAGTTTATCAATTTACGTGCGGTAATAATAGGTTTTTTTTTTTGTTTTTGTTTTTTTAGATTTTGACTCAATACTACACAATAAAACTTTCACCAAAGGAACAATATTGCGCATTTATTACAATTAATAGAAGTACGGCGTCACTATACAATTACAATCATTTAGTATTTGACTACATACTAAGAAACTAAGAGACACTAATATAAAGAGACTGCCAGACTGACGAATGCGCGCGGCAAACGTGTGGATCATACCTGTGTCCATGACTTTGCGGCTTTGAATTTTTCCGCAAGCGCGAAACAAAAACCAACTGGTTTAAAGACATTGAAAAAGTCCTAGTAGAATTAAAATTTACAGTAAGTCCGCTGTTCGATCGAACAGCTACAGTAATAACTAAAGACGAAAATATAAGATTCCAAGACAAATCTGCGTTAAAAATGAAATCTATTATCTCGAAAGGTGTGAGGAAACTAAGATCAGAAAGAATGAAGAAATACTGGGCACTAAGAAAACAACAACACACAGAGAAATGATCGGTTTAATGTACCCCAAAGAGGGTGAAACGAAAGAAGAAATACCCCTGCTACCCTTCGTCACACCACATGCAAAGTCTCCGCTATTTGCTGCGGCGCTATACATTTAGCCTGGACGAACGACATTTTGTGCGTATTTCCGCTAATAATTTTGTTGATAATTACAGAAAATAAGTGAAAGAATTAGCTGATAAGACAACAGGGCTTGTACAAATTGCTTATTTAAATATTTCCTGTTATTCGTAATTTCAGTCGACTAAAGTGCGAATAAAAATGCAATATTTTGTCCAAAAAGTGGGAGGGCCGCTACTGGATGGTCAGACAGTGTTACCTAGACACTGTGCAGGCTATGCCGTATGGCTGGTGGTCATCTGAAATTAGAAGCCGTTGATGGATGGCCATGACCGGGAGACATATTTATGATCATTTGATTTTTGCAAAAGGAAAAGTGGGTTGTTAGTTAGTTAGTTAGTCAGTCAGTCAGTCAGTCAGTTAGTTAGTTAGTTAGTTAGTTAGTTAGTCCTCTCCCATCGTCGCCATCAACATATTCTTATGAAAATGGATGTTTGTTGGATATTCAGCCCGAAGGCTGGTTTGATCCTCACCAGCTCCGCTAATAACTGTTATAGATAGCCTAGACGTCACTGAAGAGGTTATTTTCCTCGCCGATGAAAATGTATGTGTAATGCAAAAGTAAATAACTGATAAAGTGAAGCACTTGAATTCAAAAGTCTATAACCAAACCGGTTATATTTTAGCTTTATATGTCTGTGGCGGCTGTTGGTTTCTAACTTAGGTGATGCCCAATCGATAGGGGCCAATTTTTGGTAACAGCGATACGCGCGAAGGTTTTCATATTCTCTTTCTCACCAATATATAACTTTCTGGATACTTAAAGTACCATATTTTAACAAATGAACTCGCGATATACCGTGAAATATGCTCCGTCTATTATGAAAAGATTGAAATATTATCGAAAGTGCTCTCCAGGGTTTTTAGAGGTGTGGTAACTCCTGGTGTTTTGGATATGTAGGACACCGAGCGAGTTGGCCGTGCGGTTAGGGGCGCGCAGCTGTGAGCTTGCATCCGGGAGATAGTGGGTTCGAACCCCACTGTTGGCAGCCCTGAAGGTGGTTTTCCGTGGTTTCCCATTTTCACACCAGACAAATGCTGGGGCTGTACCTTAATTACGGCCACGGCTGCTTCCTTCCTACTCCTAAGCCCCTCCTTTCCCATCGTCGCCATAAGACCTATCTGTATCGGTGTGGCGTAAAGCAAATAATAAATAATAATAAATAAAAAAGATATGTAGGACGAAGATGTGGAGAGAAACATATTCCTCGGATAAATTTGAAACTACTTACTGATTTTATTTTTATTTTTTCCGACGATTAAGTTCTGTAGAACAAGTAGAGATTTGACAAACAACCGTTAGATTGAAAACGTGTCTCACTGAATGAGTGCAATGCTTGCACTAAAATAATAATAATAATAATAATAATAATAATAATAATAATTCCCAAATTTGTGAAGTGTTTATGAACAGATTACGGGGATTTACACGATGTATGCGCTCCAGAAAGTTAACCCCATAGAAAAATACAACAGTGACTTATGTTGAATGATGCTGAACTTCATGTATTTTGTAGAATGTCATCTATGGTTTGTACTGTTTAATACAAGGAGTATCTGACTTACAGTCACAGGCCGCGGCTTTTTTATTACACTACAAAAACCACTGCTTACGTTATTATACAAGGCCTCGCTGGTCGTGAAACTGGTTCCCGCTGGAGTTCGTGAACGCATCGTTTTGCTGCTAGGTGCGCTCTTCTTACGAGGGAACACATGCATGTGTTACACTCGGATTTGGTTGAAATTTGGTAGGAACATTCGTGGGAGGCAGTAGAATGAAAAGGTGAAAACTGCATGTTCCCAGCGCAAGTTTAAACGCCAAAATTGAACAAATAAATAGTCGTAAAATTAGAAGTGCCGCGGGAGTATCGGGGTGTGGCGGGGAGGTAGGGAGGGGCGAAGCAGCGGACGTGAGCCAACTGGGCTGTATCGAGCTGCGCCTGCAGCCAGGCAGCGTATAGTTAGCGCGTTCCCCTTAACTTCCCGATTAGATGTGCAAAACGTAAATATTAAAACAGCATAAGAAAAAGTCTACAAAGGACGATGTTTGAACAACGATGCCAATAAGGTTTGAAAAATTACAATGAGTAACAAGGCTGCATCTATCTTAAACTGTTTTAATTTTGAATTCATAATTGTTCACAAATCCTTAATTATCCAGACATAAAGAGCCCTTTCATTCTTTATATAAATTGAAAAACTAGTATATTCAGTCTTCCACCCTTCATAGGTGGTGATAGGCACATGACCATAATTACTAGTGGCAGGCAGGCAATTTTTAAAGCCACCAAGTCGTCAGCATCTCTTTATATGGACTCAGACGAAATGGATCTAAGTGTAGGGTACAGATAATGACCATTATCAACTGAACTTACTGCGTTGTATAGGCATTTTCCTCGGAGCATTGGCGACCACGCTGGCAGCAGTAACTTGAGCAGCTGGGGAAGGGAGTTGGAGGCATTCCAGCAGGAGGACGAGGCTTCATAAATGTTTTACATATTGTACTATATGTTTATTTTATTTCTCTTCGTCTTTCGAATGCCATTCAATCTGTATTTCAAGTTTTTCCCGGGCACAAACACAATCGCATACAGGAAGACCACATAAGAGGAAGGCTACGGAAGCGGGAAATGAAGCTAAACTCTACCAGAAAATTGAAAAGAGAAGACCTTCCCCCTGTAATTATCAGTGAATCATTATATAAAACCATGGCACAGAGTGTTCTATTAAACTTAAACTATACAGCAATAAAGTAGGTTTGAAACTGAAAAGAATAGTTAGAAAATGTAGGATACAAACAACACTTACAGTGAAGCAGACAATATTATTTCCACTGTAAAAGAAAGGCTACATTAACTCAAAAATTTTCAAGAAAATTTTTAGGTGAATTCTCTTCGTTTCTCTAAAAGCTTTCCATGGAAAAAAGTGTTATTCTCTGTTGTTGCAGTTAGAATTTCTGCCTGCTAACTGCACACGCAAGCTACAACCTCCCCCTTTAAGCCACTTTATAGGAAGAACTTGGTGCAGCGAATTTTATTCCTTATGGCTGTTGCAAAGGATCTATCATTATTTAAAGTTTCAATCGTGGATGCGCTTCACTTCATTGCAAAGTCTTGGAACGCTGTGAAGCAGACTACCATCTCAAATTTGTTTCTTGAAAGCAGCCAGAAGGAGAAGAAGAAGAAGAACTTTCAAAAGGACACATACGCGGAAAATTCTAATTTTGATGGGGAAAATTGACTGCATATTCCTCAAATTAATATCGGTCGAGTTTTCACTGACCAGCACCACGATACGTTTAGATTAATAATAATATTAATAGTAATCCGATGGCACTAGCTGAATAGAAATCTGCTTGCTTACAACATTTATCAATGAATTAACTACACTACAATGGCATTTATGCACATACGTTAATAGGCTAACAGCTAATGCAATCTCGACTATTATAGAACTGCTTTTCTCTGAGATCTTACCGCACACATTTCATCCATCTTCTGGGTCTACCTCCCTTCATCCCCATGACCCTCTCTCCATCCTACCTTCCACGAATCCTGTGGAAGCGTCCCCTTAATAAGGAATGTTCCTGAATAATTAATATTGCAATGTTAGATATAAGTCTCTTCAAGTGTTTAATCAGGAAAATGTCAAACGCAGGAAGCGTCCAGCTCCCAAAATGCCTTTTTGGAAACTCTTCTGCAGATCACCAAGTTATATGATGGAAGGAAGGTAACTTCATATAAAAGAATACTTCCTCCCAGTTTTTCCTTTTCAAATCCTTTTCCAATTCATCAGTATTCATATCCCACAAAGCAGGTGTCAACTGGACTTCGTGTGTGAAAAGGCTAAAGAGACCATCTCTGTCCCGTGTCTGTCCAGGGATGTCGCCTCGCTTCTCTTAGTTACACAGTTCCCCGGCCGCTGCCCTCAGGATCCACAAGGTCCTACGAAGCACCCACATCATGGCCCTCAGTGGGTTCCTAGAGTTTAGCCAGGGTGCGGGGTGCGGCAGCGGGAGGAGCCTCGAAGGATGATAACGGCTTGACAGGGGAAGCAAGAGCGCAGGCGGGTGTAAGTGCTGAACGGCGGAGCCCTCAGCACATCGCCAAGAACACGTCTTACGCCATTTATGTGCGACCTTATTTCGGTCGTTCAGGAACTAACTAGTTCATTTGAACGACTCTTTTATTTGAACTGGTACGAGTTCCTTCTGAGACCGCCATAAGACCTATCTGTGTCGGTGCGACTTAAAGCAACTAGCAAAAAAAAAAAAAAAAAAAAACTAGCTATGAAGAAACTCACCTGAAAATTAGTCATTAAATTCCTCGCAAATGAGGTTATAGTAAAACAAATAACATTGCTGAATTGTTTAGCCATGTTCTGTTACTCTGTATTCACTCCAAGCGTTCTCGAAATACCGTTACACAGAGTTAACCTTGCAATAGGTGGGCCGGCGTAAGGATGCACATGACAGATGCGCATAATGGCGCACGAAGCGATGTTGCCAGCACAACAGCTGACTGCACGACACGTGAGTTTTTAAAAACATGGGAGAAATTCTTGTAATGTCATCGCGATGATACACAATACAAATGAAATCGGCCGACAAAAATAGAACTTTCATCACACCGTACACGTGTCTTCGTATTGCATTAGCCTGGAAAGAATTCCTGTTTCAGAAGCTTAATTCGTTTCTTTCCCGGAGTGCTGTGAAACAAGTCCCTACTATCAGCTCCGTTTCCGCTACTGCTATGTTCCCCAGTCCCTCTTTCCTTCTGTTCCTCGAGGCGAACACCTGTCTGAATAACAGTACGCTTTGAAAGCCCTAATGTTTGACATGTTCGTTCCACAACTTGATCTACAGGAATAGAGAGATGGCTATACAAGCGTACGAATTCATTCTCCTTCTCGTAAAACTCACGAGTTGTCTGCACTAATTATGATGCCTGACTATTAAGGGCCACTCCACGGCGCAAAGGATTATCACTTCCCGGTTCATAACTATGTTTTCGTTTCCGTGACATCGCACTGCATTCGTTAAAATAAAATTTCACAATTATCTCACAAAGAAAACAGAACTTTCATAAACGTGCAAATCACACCTGACCACGTGGTAGCGATGACAGGCGAAACGGCAACACTTCAATACGATAGTCAAGCTAGATATAGATGGCACCACTATACTACCCATATTGCCAACAACAATCAACTGAAAATAGTTCGTATTTATATTGTGACTCGCTTAAACCTTATAATATTTTTTAAAATGCTCATATTTGTGTATCAAATAAAAGATTATAAGCACTATACGGAACTAAATACGGATTAACATGAATAAAATGCGTAACTGTATCTGACATAAAAAGTAGTAGACTGGTGATTCTGATTGACGGGTGACGTTCTTCATTTCATTTTTGTAGTGGTGCCAACATGAATTACAAATTTTCAAGTGCAAGCTTGTGCCGGCCCACCTATAGTTACTCCGCGATACTCTACTCGGAGTCGTATTTTATGAACGCAACCACCTTATGCGAGAAGAGAGAACCGTATTAAGAGGCTAGATATCCTCTCCAACAAATCAGACTTTTGTACTGTAGTTTCATGTATTTTCATGAATATTAAAGCTTTTAGAGTTCTCATTGTTATATTACTATCAAATTTGCACTAAGCATTCGAGTAAACGTATTCATACCTCAATAAAATCAAGGAAAATTCTTCAAAGAAATTAACGAGTTCCTATTTTCTCTCTCTCTCTCTCTTCGTTCCCTCAGTTCTAAGGATCGTGAACTCCGAGGAAGCTATTGGTCAGTTGTCTCCATCTCTTGCGGTCTCCGGCCAGACATGTTGTACCACAGAGGTTCGGCCCAGTTGTACTCTTGATAATGTTCGACCATCGAGTGGGAACTCGTCCTCAATCTCTCTTCCTATAATATTTAAGATTACTGTAAACATGAAAGTGGTACTGAGCATGCTATGTCATGCAAGCCTCCACTAGCCACTACGCATTCCCCTGTTTTGTTCTCTGTGCAGTTTGTTTTGAATTAATAATAATAATCGTATGGCCTCAGCTACCTTGAGCAAGCATTTTAATATGACGCCATCTGGCTGCTTGCTCGTCAGTTTAGATGTTCCGTTTTACTCTAGACCTCCTAGAGGGCAGAGTAAACTGAATTTCTCTTGGGCGTCTATGACTGAGTTTCCATTAATCTCATCTCTTACATACCGACATCGGTCGAATGGCTTTGTTTCCGCCCTTCAAAAATCCGACTACCTCTACCGGGTTTGAACTCGTTATTTTGGGATCCGGAGGCCGACACTTTACCGCTGATCCACAGAGGGAGATGAAAAATGAAATGGCGTATAGCATTTAGAGCCGGGAGTGTCCGAAAACATGTTCGGCACGCCAGGTGCAAGTCTTTTGATTCCACTCCCGTAGGCGACCTGCGCATCATGATGATGAAATGATAATAACAACACATACACACAGTGAAATTAACCAATGATGGTTAAAATTCCCGACCCTACCGGGAATCGAACTCGGGACCCCTGTGACCAAAGATCAGCACGCTAACCATGTAATAATAATAATAATAATAATAATAATAATAATAATAATAATAATAATAATAATAATAATAATTTTATACATGGCTCTTTCAAAAATTACATTTGAGTAATTTTATAGTAGGTGTTTGCTCATCAGTAGGACCCGGACTTCCATGTACTATCACATCTCAAAATATGCATGAATTCATGCCCTATCATATGGCAAAACATGCACAATAAACTGGAATATATGCATTCTCAAAATTCAGTTCCTTTTGAAACATTATACAAAAACTAATTTCTCCGAACTGACTTGTTATATATTCATCCCTTTATATGTCAGCACATTGTTAAGCACAGAAAATGACCTTTCCACGTCACAAGATGTGACAGGTGCATACTTAAATGAAGACATTTGGGACAAAGTGAGATCAAATTGTACGTCTTTATATTTTCATCGCAATACGTCTTTTATAAGCTTGACGAATTCGAAATAAGTATTTGAACGGATCATTTTGTTCAGCTTATCTCTAGCTGCTGTAGCTACTTCTCCGTGCGATAATTGATTAGATGTTAGGCCCCTACAACAAGCATCATCATCATTGCAGATGATGATGTCTTCAATAACTGCTAAAGATTGAAGCTGTGATTAAAAAAAGACGTATGACGAGTGAGAGTTCCGGGTAGGAAATTCCAGGATAACAACGGAAGGTTCAGTGTAAAACCAAGGTTTGTAAGCCGCTATCTCAGTAACGCGGCGTCACAGAAGTGTGATAGAAATTTTATTTTGTCCATCTAACATAGAAGAAAAATTGAGCCGTCATTTAGTAATGCACAATTTACGGTTCAGTTTATAGCAATTTGTAACCGGGACGCCTTATTCCTAAGAATTACAGAGATTGACGTGGGGCCTTCCGGCTTACGTCATGTTTACTCAAGCAACAGATAAGAAAGTGCTTGTTTAATTGGTTTATAGGATCTCAACCGCTTGTCAGATAGGATGCCAGGAATACATTCTCTCCGTCTCAATAACAGACATACTGTATAACATGGAAGAACGGTCCCAAATTCTGCAAGCCAACATTCGTAAAAGGCATTATCATGCAAGATAACATTATATATGCGCCAAAGTCAGAAGAAAAGTCATATTATGCAATATAAACGTCCAAATATTCGCTATTAAATCAACAATCTTCAAAATGTGCATTATGCATGAATTTTCTCCTAAATAGGCCAAAACATGCAAACATGCAGGGGAAAAGGACTATTGTTTGGAATCATTAAGTCATAAAACGAATTTTTGCAAAGTTTGAGAAGTGTAACCAGCTTATTTAACCCTAGACCGGGCGCGCTGGTTGTTTTTGTCAACCAGCGCGCTATTTTACGCCGTAATTCCTAGAAGTGTCGGCCTTTCACCACCTCGCGTCTAATACCTTTGCTCTCACTCTTGCCCTTCTGCTCAGTCGAGTTTTGACAACAGTGGAAGTGATACGTGTGTAATTATTTCGAGCGAACTCTTGGAACCCGAAGCTGGTTGACAAAGTCAACCGCGCGCCTGGTCATGTAAGTAAAATTTATTTCTCTAAAATAGTTTCTTTCCTCTGTGCTTTTCGGGTAATTAGGCAAAATAAGGCGTAATTACACGTAGTATATTTCTACTTTAGGTCTTGTTTTGTCAATGATGAAGACATATCTGACATTTTGAGCCAGTTGTCCGATGAAATAGAGGACTCTGCCTCGGATTTTTCGGATGGAGAGGAGGAAATTATAAACGTATCAGATCAGGATCATAACAGTGATACGGAGCAGGGGGCTGATTCCGAGCGTGAGATCTATGAAGACGGTAACTAAAGAGAATTTATTGTCGGGAGAGATGGAGGAACAATGTGGTCTACGACGGACTTTTCAAAACTTACTTCGAGGGTAAAAGCTAGGAATACTGCCATTATCGGAAAGGTAGGCGAGGAAGGTAACAACGGAAATTGACTGTTTCATGCAGTTGATAAACGCTGAGATTGTCGATGAACTATTATACTGGACTAATTTGTACATTTCTAGGAAGCGGGAGGAAGTGAAATACAGCCGTGAGCGCGATTCTAAATTTGTGAAGGTGTGAAAGATTTTTTTGGACATGGCAACAAAGGTTATTTACCATCCGTCATTTTTTGCTATTATATCTTTCATTTCATTGTATAATTGTGCAAATATTAAACTATTACAATTACATTAATTTAATTATGTATCTACTGCTTAACTCGTTTTAAATAGGCGCAGTATTCATGTCGCTATCAGAATTAGTTCACGTGTACATAATTATCCATTTTAAGTACATTCATATTAGTCACTAATACAAGTTTTTGATTTGATTTGGAGAACAACATTGAGACAAAAGATAAAACGCCGTTAAATGAAATGCGATTGGAAGCCTGTAAACGACTGAAAACGTAGCGCGCCCAGTAGTGTGACAGAAATTGGCGCGCCCGGTCTAAGGTTAAAATCATGCATTTGCATGGAAATCCGGACTCTACTCACCAGTCATCACTGACTAACTGCTTAGTGCGAATTGAAAAGTTATTTACTGGTAAACAGAGCCCCTATTTAAGTTTGCCTACCTGTTTTCCTGCGACAATCTCAACATCATCAATAATAGAAATGTTAGTTATTTCCAGTGAAGTAGGTACTAGAAAGACATTCTTATTTCATCATCTGCAGATCCGTTCACTTTTCAATATTTATCGTGTCAGCGCCACTAGAAGAAGCCTTATCTGCAGTATTTCACCATGTTTTACCTTCTGCTTCATTTCTTGACCTTTACAAACTGATTTGAAACACCAGTAAATTGACGTTTTTTTCTCATTGCATAGAAAACAGTCAACTTCCAGATAAAATTTCAAGTACAACCTGTGACAATAAAATTCGGTGAATGAAGTCAGAACGGTCGATCCGGCAACACTGGCGACACGCAACGCTGTACCTGCGTAGCAACAGGTTTTGACCACCTGCTCCCAAAGTTGTTCAGTTGAGCATCGTGTGTGTGCCGTGTAAGACCTGTTTGACACAGTGCGTGTTTAGTGCGTTGGTTCTGAACTGCGAACAGGAACATGAACGACCAAAAGATCAATGTACAGTTTTGTTTTAAGCTTGGAAAGACACCGAAAGAAACGCATGCGGTGCTGCTACGTGTTTATGAAGATCCAGATCTGTCCTTGAAGTGTGTGTACGAATGGTTCGCCCGGTTTCGAGGAGACCGGGAAAGTGTTTCTGACAACCCCCGTGTCTCAGGTACGACCCTGAAACGAAACGGCAAAGCATGGAATTGCGTTCTCCGGCATCCCCTCGTCGAAAAAAGGTCAGAGCCGAAAAGTCACGCATCAAAACAATGCTCATCACCGCTTTCGATAGGCAAGGCATTATCCACAAGTAATTTCTTCCTGAGGAAACGACGTTGAATGCTGCAG
Organism: Anabrus simplex; assembly: GCF_040414725.1. Classification (NCBI taxonomy): domain Eukaryota; kingdom Metazoa; phylum Arthropoda; class Insecta; order Orthoptera; family Tettigoniidae; genus Anabrus; species Anabrus simplex. The sequence continues at coordinate 159,302,340 of NC_090279.1, read as the reverse complement.
GGTACATTGAAATTGTGACCCGTTTCATGAAACGTCTGCGCAGGGTACGACCCCAGTACGCACAAGGTTCATGGTGTGTGTGTTTTTCTGTCCATGACAACGCTCGCTTACACACAACCAATATCGTCAAACAGTTCATGGCAAAAATGGGAGTGGTGCAACTTGAACATCCCCCATACTCGCCAGATCTCAATTCTCCAGACTTCTACCTATTCCCACGACTCAATCTCGCTTTGAAAGGAAAGAGAATTGACGATATTCCTGACATCCAACGAAACGTGACGAGGCTTTTGAACACCATCCAGAAGGAAGCCTTCTTGCAAAGTTTCCATGACGTGTATCGCCGATCTCAGCAGTGCATAGTTATGGGAGGGTACTATTTCAAAGGACAGTAAGGTCACTCTCGTGCATTGTTCACATATGTTGATAGTACAGGACTATTCACCGAACTTTATTGACACAGGTTGTATTACAGTACTTGTGGAGTAAAACTACTTCTGAAACACATTCACTGTGAGTGTTAATGCACCGCAGTCCGCAAGCCCCTCATAACTTGCTGTGAAGCCCTCTATTCCTATGGTCGCTGAGGTAGACGGCACATTACGACATGCTGCTTGTTGTTGCCAGTCCGCCGATCACTGCTAGGACGAGTCCAGTAGTTACTATTTAAGGGATTCTATTCATCCCTAGCGAAATTTCGTGACGTACTTATTTAAGGCAGAAATTGTACTGTTAGCATAGCGTATAGAAGAGAAAGTCTGCTTATTTCACCTGTTGCAGCCGATCATAATATTGCGTTCTGCAATGTAAGATGCTATGAAAGAGAATTTATGCTTGTGAGCAATTTTATTACAAACATGCGGCCTTTCTTATGTAGCACCCTAAGTGATTTTCTTACTTTCCAGGATGTAAAATTCAGCTGTAGACACAGAGAAAACAAAAATAGAGCATATCAAGCAAGTGGCAGCGTAGCTGTCAACCTCCATTCGAGAGATAGTAAATTCGAACTCCACTGTCTGCAGCCCTGAAAATTTGTTTTCGGTGGTTTCCCCATTTTCACACCAAGCAAATGCTGGGGTTGTACCTTAATTAACGGCACGGTCGCTTCCTTCCCAATATTCTCTCGGCAACGAGCAGGGACGGGACCACGGTAGCCAAAAAGAGACGGTAGGTGTCACGCGCAGCCGGCCAGGAGCGTGTGACATCAGCTGACCGTAGACCGTCTGCCAGGCGCTGTAACTTACTGCAAATCAGCGTGCCGAGCACCGCGCTTATATTCCTTATCACAATTACGTTTAGGTTGTAATAAAAAAATTCACATGAAAACCACTAAGATAATGCATAGAACTATTATTCTTATTATTTTGTTAGTGTGCTTTCGTAAATATTGCAGATACACTTTGAAATCCTGAATAGTGAGACCTTTTGCTAATATGTTTTAAAAATCACTTGTAAATGTTCCAATATACCAGAAATGTTAGTATTTACAGTCCCCAATCCTATACACATACAGATTAAATAAATCAGAGCTTAACAACTAACAAATAATATTAACCGAAACAGGTTGTGGATTTTCAAAGTCTAAATAAAATACACAAAATTAAATACTGCATGTTGTTACTTTTCCTGAAAATAGTAAATACCGTACTGTACTACCATTATTGCTTTTTTATTGCTAACAAAATATAATATAATACTAAACATAATAATAATAATAATAATAATAATAATAATAATAATAATAATAATAATAATAATAATAATAATAATAATAATGAATATCCAGTAGAACATGAAGCCCTCTTTGACAAAAGTATATTAGGGCTGGGATGGTTTGTACAGACTCCCACCGCACAGCACGGCATTTTAACAGCACAAACACGACATATACACTGGAATTCACTTCATTCACGAACGATATGCACAAGTTCACGACTTTCAAAACATTCGCAAGCTTCGAAAGTAATTAAATACGGTATTTAAAGAAACAATGTGCAGACCGCAGACGAATAAGAAAGCACCGAAATTCACTGCTTAGAATGAAATCACCGATACCAAAGAGTACATAGACTTATATTAACGCGCTAAACAATGCGTAGTGTAATGGGAGCGACGGTCCAGTGACGTCACGACCACGGCAGTTTACTGCGCATCCGTCTCGTGACACCCACCGTCTCTCTTCCAGCTACCGTGGACGGGACGACAAGTGCAAGCAGTTATTACATAATGGGAATCTTTCTCTGCCCAGAATGATGACCTAGAGTTTTAATGCGATTAACAAATTGCTTTGAGTCTTAAATATCTTTTCAAACCCAGCGAAATTGTTGATGAAATTTTCTGAGATATTAACACACCGCACGAACGTCTGTTCCAGTACCACTTCTACTCTCATTGCGTAGATGAGATGATTGTATACACACTATTATTGTGGATTAATTCCCAGTACGTATCCTCACCAGAAGCTAGTCGTTACATTTTATCCTATTCATCATCCTCATGGTCCATGACAGCCATCTCAACAGTGGCGGCAATAAGGACCCCGCAGACCCCACTGGGCGGGGGGCATGGCTTTTGAGGGGCCCATGACTGTTTCTTACTTCAGTGGCTGAAGAGTTATTTTACATATTGATAAAGCTACAACACAAAACACAGTATTATTTATATTACAGAGGGTTATTCCAAACTTAGGCCGTCGTTGTGGAGAGCTTCTCTCGTCAGTAAGAGTACGGTAGTTATTTCTGAAAGAATGTGGGTTTTCCAACCTCTTCCAATAATAACCATCCCTTGCTGCCACTCACAACAATCATCAAGGCGTTTGAAGTAATTAGCCAGTTCTGAGAACCCAGTAGTCAGCGAAGATGCGATAACAAAGAACAGCCAGCACCTCCTCCTTATCTAAACTCTAAATACGGAAGTTTCGAGCCTCTTTATAACTCATTGTAAGTAAGTGGGCCTACGATTGTCGGTTAAGTTATAAATTACTTGGTCCTAGGAACGAGATTATTTCTTAATACTGTGATGGTCAGCGTGTTTTGGTTACTATGAGTGGAGTATGCATTTCTTCTGTGCGTGTCTCCGTACCATATAAGTGAAAATTTTAATTCCTTCGGATTTGAATACCAAATTGTGACTTATTATTATTATTATTATTATTATTATTATTATTATTATTATTATCGTCGTCGTTGCTGTTCATTGTAATAATCTGCAACATTGCACTACGAAATAAACGTGTAACTTTCCTTATCGGGAAACGAAAGGCCAATTTTTAATTATTGCGGGCGGGGGGAGGCAAGATTATTAGCGCCGCTATTGCATCTCAGTAAAGTTTCGTCTTTTGCCGTTAATCACAAATTTATCGACCTTAATACTGTACTAGCCCTACACCTATCATGAAAATAAACATCACATAGAGAACTTTGCAGTGAGATTTCTGTCCTTCCCGGGAATAGCATTTGTCCACTTCAGAACCATGTCGCCATCCCCCCTCCCCTTTTTGAGTGATATAATCTGCAGGTCTTCGGGCTGAGCAGCGGTCACTTGGTAGGCCAAGGCCCTTCGGGGCTGTTGCGCCATGGGGTTTGGATAAAGAAATGTCGTGCCTCATTATTATTCCTTGTAACCCGACGTACAGCCGTTAAACGAACAACATGGCATGCCTCCTTCTTCACAACAATAAGAATGTACTCGCATAATAGGCCCTATATAGAAATTAATTAAAATGCCGTGCTGACTAACAACGAAAGAGCAAACTAAACGAAATACCTAATCGTTATGTTGCCAAAGCGCTAAAGCTAATGTTGCCAACGTGGGTGGTATCTCGTCTCGTCTAGTCTTTTTTATTCATCGTTATTGTTACTGAAAAATCTCGAGGTTTTTGAATAGTGAGCTGGCGTTTGTAATAGATTCAGCCGTTCAAAATGTATAAACGATAAGCAATCACCTTTGGATTGCTTTCGTTTTATCCTTTGTCGAGGTCTGAAGCATTATTTTCAATCAAGGTAATGTCACATGGACGTTTACAGACTCACAAAAGTTAAAAATGAACTACTTCCGCGCGCAATACGAGGTACATGCGTTAGCAACTGGCAACTAACTCACCTAGCGACCACCAAGGAAGTTAGAGTAAAAGAGGTAGGGATCACGCGCAGGTCTCCCCACCACGCTTGGCCGTCGGTGACGTCATCGAGCACCCTCAGCGCCCTGTCTTCTGTATGAGTTTTTTTTTTTTTTACGGGGGGCCCCCGTAGCCCGCTCCCCCGCCGTGACCATCGATTTAATCTACATGGCCTCCGACATGCTATTAATTTCTAAGAAGAAAGAGATAGCAGGGAAGAGTGGAAAGTGATACAAGGAGTATCTGCCGGTTTCCGAGTTAGACTCGCTACCACGGTAAGAGTTTGTGTTAGGTAAGGTGGTGTTGAAGTATGGTATTGAAGGGTAAGGGAAAAACCACATAGGCAGAAAAGAGAAAGGGCCTACGTGTAAAACCTGACCTGTATGAGATAATACCACAGTCTAATATATATACAGTCGCGAAGCGCTAATAAGAGGACGGTTCATCCACTTGACAGCTGGAGCGACATTAGCACCTCTACCAGCGAGGTAGAGGGAACTTACTAGCAGACAACAGGGAAAGAATTACCACTACAGTCTAAAATGGTCATAACTTCTGAACCATCCATGCAAATAATGTCCTGACAAGGTTATTGTAATCCTTATGAAATAGTGGAGGAGGTCAAACAATTTATTTCGATGAGGAGTCCGAGGATAATATCGAAATATTTATTTAATCCTAAGGAGTTATTGTTTTTTTACCGCGAACTATAACATAAAATCGCTTCCTGAGGGCAACCGGTTCGAAATAGGTATATACCATCTCGGACTTTCTTGTAGAGGTTTTTATGCTCTACAATTCGTACGCTTACTCTTATGGTCTATCGCTGACGGTTCAGGCAGCGTAAGCCAAGAAAGCAAGTGACCGACCATGGTAGAGCGCTGGCCTTCTTAGCCCAACTCGGCAGATTCGATGTCGGTCGGTCGGTTAATATCTAAATAACACTTTCTCTCATTTTAACAATTTGTTTTACGTCGTACCGACACAGATAGGTCTTATGGCGACGATGGGATAGGAAAGGATTAAGAGTAGGAAGGAAACGGCCGTGGCCTTAATTAAGGTACAGCCCCAGCATTTGCCTAGTGTGAAAATGGGAAACCACGGAAAACCATCTTCAGAGCTGCCGACAGTGGGGCTCGAACCCACTATCTCCCGGATGCAAGCTCTCAGCTGTGCGCTCCTAACCGCACAGCCAACTCGCCCAGTCTTTCTAGACGTAATTTATTTATCCATTTCCGTATATGAACTTCCATTGATATCTGAATTTAGCGCGAATTTCCAGGTCACACCGCTAGAGAATTGTCTCCCGTTTTTAACAAGGCTAAATCTGGAAGTGTCGTGAATTGAATCATCAAGGGCTCTATATCTTCCTTCACCTCCTCTGCCTTGTGCCACATACTGACTTCTATTTCTTTCACGTTGTCTGTGTAATTACGTCAGTTTTAATTTGAAACACTTTCGAAAGGGTCATGAATACATGTTTCATTTTGTAGCCTATGTGATTCTTTTAAATTCGGAAGGTCGGGATCATTATTCACGGCCGTTAACACAGATGATAATGTCGGTGTCCGACTCGCTGGCTGAATGGTCAGCGTACTGGCCTTCGGTTCAGAGAGTCCCGGGTTCGATTCCCGGCCGGGTCGGGGATTTTAACCTTAATTGGCACGGGGGCTGGGTGTGTGTGTTGTCTTCATCATCATTTCATCCTCATCACGACGCGCAGGTCACCTACGGGTGTCAAATAGAAAGACCTGCACCTGGCGAGCCGAACCCGCCGTGGGATATCCCGGCACTAAAAGCCATACGACATTTCATTTTTCATAATGTCGGTGGCTGATAGTTTTTATGACGATGATGAGATGGGAAAGGGCTAGAAGTGGAAAGAAAGCGACCCTGGCCTTAAGTAAGGTACAGTCTAGTGTGAAATTAGGAAACCACGGAATACCCACTATCTCTCGAATGTAAGTTGAAACCTATGGGAAACAAACCACGCAGCTACTCGCTCGGTTAAAAGAAGTCATACACTTCGCGCCCCTTATAGCACTTTTAACAAAGTCACTAAATTTCTGCCCTGTTTCTTATTAGGTGTCACCATAGGGTCACGAGTTCATTCACTACATAGTTTGACCTCTAATGATCTGAATGTACCCGGTATCTGTAGCAACAGCAGTTTCTTAAGCGATACAACTCACACTATTGCCGGGATTCCTAATCTTTGAATCAGGGCCTTTCAAACGCCCAGAATCTCACGCATGCAGACAGCGGCGCAGAGTTCCTGTGCACAGTGCATCGGTCCCGCTCGGCTCGGACCAACGCTTCGTCTCTGGGGTACTCGGCTCAACTCGGCTCAGATTTGGAGCGCTACGGAGCAAGTGAGGAAGAGGGAGACAGGGGGAACGAACGAACGAGATTGCTCCAAATCGAGGAGTGGGAGTCTGCACTCTGGTCAACCATGCGAAGTCGTCTTTTGCACCGGGCGCATGCACCCTGAGAGGCCCTGCTTTAAGTAATTGAAAACGTTTACAACAACCATATTGTCCTTTCTTTACTCCTCAGCGTCTCACCTCTTTTTCTTTTCAACAAAATATCAGCCATTTCAATTCGATTGAACACAAAGTAAAATACACAGACACACAACACTAACACCAATGACAGAACTTATGTTGTCGGCGGAAATGAGCACGAGCTGACTTCAGACCAAAGAGGACGATTCAGACAGATGATCGTGCAGCTCTTCTTTCCAGCGTTAAACTCACTAAGACCTAATAAAACCGATACTTGCTTGCATTAACGAACGTAATCAATTGGCAACTAACTGTAGAACCGTATTATGACGAAAAATAATATGTGTTTAGTCAGTAGCGGCGCTAAGAAGCTCGCCCCCCCCCTCCCCCGCAGTGATTGAAAATGGGCTTCTCGATCCTGATAAGGAATATTACAAGTTTATTTCGTAGTACGAGGTTGTATATTATTACAATGAACAGCAACGACGATAAGAAGAAGAAGTTACCGGTACACAATTTAGTTTCCAAATCCGAAAGGAATTAAAATAATACACTTATATGGTACGAACATACACACACAAGAAATGTATTCCAATTATAGTAACCAAAGACGCTGACCGTCACAATATTAAGAAATAATCTCGTTCCTAGGACCAAATAAATTACAATTCAACCGTCGATCATAGGCCTACCTAGCTACATTGGCTGCCGAGAGTTATAAACAGGTTCGAAACTCCAATATTTCTAGTTTAGATAAGGAGGATGTATTTGTTATAGCATCTTCACCGACTATTGGGTTCTCAGAACTGCCTAATTACTTCAAAAGCCTTGTTGATGTGAGTGGCAGCAAGGGATGGTTATTATTGGAAAATGTTGGGAAACCCACATTCTTTAAGAAATAAATACCGTACTTCTATTGACGAAAGAAGCTCTGCACTGCAACGGCCTAAGTCTCGAATAACCCTCGGTAATACAAATTATACTGTGCTGTGTGTTGTAGCTTTATCAATATGTAAAATCACTCTTCAGCTACTGAATTAAGAAACAGTCACGGGCCCCTCACAAGCCATGCATTCCCACCTCGCGGGGTCAGCGGGATCCTTATCGCCACCACTGTGTTTAGTGTTGTTTCATTCCATTCATTTCGCTACCATTAGCAGCATATAACTTTTGTAAGTATTGTCTATTTTAACTTTGGCCCGCTCGGGAAATATCGATACGGCCCCACCATCGATTCAATAGCACGAACCCGTTTTTCTGTCGTTGATAAATTGTCGGTATTTGCAGCAATTTATTTCATTTTGAGCAGCAGAGCGTGCCATTATTTCTACTGCTGGTTAGTTTCCTGCTTCTCCCAACTGCAGGACTATGTTGGCTACACTTCGCGGAATCACACCTACTTCCCAATCCGAAGTGAAAGTAGCTATATTTCCCTTTTGGATTGAGTCTCTTTCTAGAATTATGACGATTTAAACTACATTGTTTGTGGCTACAGTTCAGAGATAAATAACAATGCCCAGTAGACAATGTTGTGATTTGTTGTTTCACAGCTGTATCAACAATCAATCAATACTGATCTGCATTTAGGGCAGTCGCCCAGGTGGCAGATTCCCTATCTGTTGCTTTCCTAGCCTTTTCTGAAATGATTTCAAAGAAATTGGAAATTTATTGAACATCTCCCTTGGTAAGTTATTCCAATCCCTAACTCCCCTTCCTATAAACGATTATTTGCCCCAGTTTGTCCTCTTGAATTCCAACTTTATCTTCATATTGTGATCTTTCCTACTTTTATAAATGCCATTCAAACTTATTCGTCTACTAACGTCATTCCACGCCATCTCTCCGCTGACAGCTCGGAACATACCACTCAGTCGAGCAGCTCTTCTTCTTTCTCTCAATTCTTCCCAACCCAAACATTGCAACATTTTTGTAACGCTACTCTTTTGTCAGAAATCACTCAGAACAAATCGAGCTGCTTTTCTTTGGATTTTTTCCAGTTCTTGAATCAGGTAATCCTGGTGAGGGTCCCATACACTGGAACCATATTCTAGTTGGGGTCTTACCAGAGACTTATATGCCCTCTCCTTTACATCCTTACTACAACCCCTAAACACCCTCATAACCATGTGCAGAGATCGGTACCCTTTATTTACAATCCCATTTATGTGATTACCCCAATGAAGATCTTTCCTTATATTAACACCTAGATACTTACAATGATCCCCAAAAGGAACTTTCACCCCATCAACGCAGTAATTAAAACTGAAAGGACTTTTCCTATTTGTGAAACTCACAACCTGACTTTTAACCCCGTTTATCAACATACCATTGCCTGCTGTCCATCTCACAACATTTTCGAGGTCACGTTGCAGTTGCTCACAATCTTGTAACTTATTTATCACTCTATAGAGAATAACATCATTCGCAAAAAGCCTTACCTCCGATTCCACTCCTTTACTCATATCATTTATATATATAAGAAAACATAAAGTTCCAATAACACTGCCCTGAGGAACTCCCCTCTCAACTATTACAGGGTCAGATAAAACTTCACCTACTCTGACTCTCTGAGATCTATTTTCTAGAAATATAGCAACCCATTCAGTCACTCTTTTGTCTAGTCCAATTGCACTCATTTTTGCCAGTAGTCTCCCATGATCCACCCTATCAAATGCTTTAGACAGGTCAATCGCGATACAGTCCATTTGACCTCCAGAATCCAAGATATCTGCTATATCTTGCTGGAATCCTACAAGTTGAGCTTCAGTGGAATAATCTTTCCTAAAACCGAATTGCCTTCTATCGAACCAGTTATTAATTTCACAAACATGTCTAATATAATCAGAAAGAATGCCTTCCCAAAGCTTACATACAATGCATGTCAAACTTACTGGCCTGTCATTTTCAGCTTTATGTCTATCACCCTTTCCTTTATACACAGGGGCTACTATAGCAACTCTCCATTCATCTGGTATAGCTCCTCCGACCAAACAATAATCAAATAAGTACTTCAGATATGGTACTATATCCCAACCCATTGTCTTTAGTATATCCCCAGAAATCTGATCAATTCCAGCTGCTTTTCTAGTTTTCAACTTTTGTATCTTATTGTAAATGTCATTGTTATCATATGTAAATTTTATTACTTCTTTGGTCTTAGTCTCCTCCTCTATCTCGACATTATCCTTGAAACCAACAATCTTTACATACTGCTGACTGAATACTTCTGCCTTTTGAAGATCTTCACATACACACTCCCCTTGTTCATTAATTATTCCTGGAATGTCCTTCTTGGAACCTGTTTCTGCCTTAAAATACCTATACATACCCTTCCATTTTTCACTAAAATTTGTATGACTGCCAATTATGCTTGCCATCATGCTATCCTTAGCTGCCTTCTTTGCTACATTCAATTTTCTAGTAAGTTCCTTCAATTTCTCCTTACTTCCACAGCCATTTCTAACTCTATTTCTTTCCAGTCTGCACCTCCTTCTTAGTCTCTTTATTTCTCTATTATAATAAGGTGGGTCTTTGCCATTCCTTACCACCCTTAAAGGTACAACCTGTTTTCGCATTCCTCAACAATTTCTTTAAACCCATCCCAGAGTCTGTTTACATTTTTATTTACCGTTTTCCACCGATCATAGTTACTTTTTAGAAACTGCCTCATGCCTGCTTTATCAGCCATATGGTACTGCCTAACAGTCCTACTTTTAAGACCTTCCTTTCTATCACATTTATTTTTAACTACCACAAAAACAGCTTCATGATCACTAATACCATCTATTACTTCAGTTTCCCTATAGAGCTCATCTGGTTTTATCAGCACCACATCCAGGATATTTTTCCCTCTGGTTGGTTCCATCACTTTCTGAATCAGCTGTCCTTCCCATATTAACTTATTTGCCATTTGTTGGTCATGCTTCCTGTCGTTCGCATTTCCTTCCCAATTTACATCTGGCAAATTCAGATCTCCCGCTACAATCACACTTCTTTCCATGTCGTTTCCCACATAGCTGACTATCCTATCAAATAATTCCAAATCCGCGTCAGTGCTACCCTTTCCCGATCTGTACACTCCAAATATATCAAGTTGCCTATTATCTTTAGAAATGAGCCTTACACCTAGAATTTCATGTGTCTCATCTTTATCTTTTTCGTAGCTTACAAATTCTTCTTTCACCAGAATGAACACTCCCCCTCCCACCATTCCTATCCTATCTCTACGATACACACTCCAGTGCCGTGAGAAAAATTCTGCATCCATTATATCATTTCTCAGCCATGATTCAACTCCTATTACAATATCTGGTAAATATATATCTATTAAATTACTTAATTCTATTCCTTTCTTTACAATACTTCTACAGTTCAGCACTAACAATTTTATGTCATCCCTACTTGATTTCCAGTTCCCTGTTCCCTTATCACCGCTCCCTAGGCCATCCCGTTTCCCTGAATGTACCTCCCTATTACCCTTCCAAACAAATTTCCTAACTTATATGTACCACTGCGGTTTAAATGAAGGCCATCTGAGTGCAGATCCCTATCTCCTACCCACCCATTAGGATCTAGAAATTTCACTCCCAGTTTCCCACATACCCACTCCATAGTCTCATTTAAATCCCCAATCACCCTCCAGTCAGTATCTCTCCTACACAGTATTCCACTAATAACAATCTCCGCTTTCTTAAACTTCACCCGTGCTGCATTTACCAGATCCCACACATCTCCAACTATGTTGGTACTTATATCAGCTTGCCTTATGTTGTTGGTACCAACGTGAAACACTACCACCTTCTCCTTCCCCTCCTCCCTCTCTTCTACTTTCCTCAACATCTGCCTCAACCTAATTCCTGGATAACATTCTACCCTGGTTCCTTTTCCTCCACACACTTTCCCCACGTGTCTAACGATGGAATCCCCCATGACCAGAGCCTCAACCCTCCCCACATCATCTGATCCCCTCCTCTCCTGGTCAGCCCTATCTTCTCTCACTGCTGCAGAAGCTACTTCCTCCTCCCTTTTCTCCTTCCCATGACCCTGTTCCACCTGTCTTTTCCTATCCTCTACTCTACATTTCCCTTTCCTACCTTTTCCCTCCTACTTCCACGCATCTCAGCAACAGTTCCCTGTCCCTCATCTTCCCTCTGTTGTTCTACCTGGAGTGACTCGTACTGATTTCGCACAGACACCTGTCCTGAATTCTGATCCTGAATAGAGCCCTTAGCCTGCAATCTCCTTCCCCTTAGAACATTAGACCACCTGTCTTCTACAACTCCTCCCTTTCCTTCCCCTCTTGTACACCTACTGTAACCTGTACATTGTTTGAGGGAGTCCTATCTTCCTTCCTGTCTTCTGTGAGAATCCTAATTATCTCCCTCAAACTTTCCAACTCCTCCCTCATACCTCTCAATGCCTCACCACACCCACAATAAGTACACTCGCGCTCCTTAGCCATTCTTTACGGGGGGGAATTAAATTAAAAAATAAAATAACTTATTTGCAAAAAATAAATGAACGAAGGGATATATTGTCTGGAATAGTACACAACAATAAGGTAATTAATATACGACTACACTACAATACTACTTAGTCGTGCTCTATTTTTTTATATTCTACAACCCCTAACAGGATAAAAACTGCTGTTAATTACTGAATATCGAAAGTAATACACAAAAACTACACAATTCCAAACTGCAATTAAGCGTATCCTAATTACAAAAACAGTATTTTAGTAAGAGTTTCTACGGATACCTCTACTACACCTGTACTACACAAATATTTTACAATAATAAAATAAGCACACTCAATTCTAATAGGATATTACTCGTATACTACTGTACAGTACACTACAGTAATTTTTAAACTACTTTCAGACGTATCCTAATTACGATACCGGTACCGTACCGTATGTCACTACTAAGCACAACAGAAATGAAATTTGCAAGAACTACTGTACTCAAAGATTACCAACGAAGCTAAATGCTTAGACAAATTATTGTTAGTATTACGGTCTAATAGATACACACGAAAGATAACACATGAATATAGCAGGCAAGATACGGCACTATCTAAATGTACTGTATCTATACTACAATGTATCTACACTACACTGCGTTTGGTTAAATGCTTTGTCGTACACGAAGAAAAACACGAATATAACTGGCAAGATACTATGTAATATATTATACCTTATCTTCACTACAATTCTACTGAAATGTGGTTATGTGATTATTACAGCTGGTGGATTACCGGTACTATTATTTTCCCTACTCCACGGGACGGAGAAAAAAAAGTGAAAAATACAAGGTTGTCTACAATAATTTCTCAAATATTTCTATCAAAACTACTACTACTACTACTACTGTTATTGGTATTTACGTTCCACTAACTACTTTTACAGTTTTCGGAGACGCCGAGGTGCCAGAATTTTATCATGCAGAAGTTCTTTTACATGCCACTAAATCTACCGACACGAGGCTGACGTATTTGCGCACCTTCAAATACCACCGAACTGATCCAGGATCAAACCTGCCAGGTTGGGGTCAGAATTTTTCAAAGCTGAAATCTTATTGATTGTATCACTTATAGTCACCAAATCGTTCACCTGCTCTTTACTGTATCTGCTACCCACAGAATGTACAGAGCTAAAAAGAAATTAAACATTGCATATCATGGTTTAGTGGACTTATTATTTTGCTATGTGTATGCACTTGCATTTCAAAGAATATACACAAAGAAAAGCAACATTCAGTCAGTTACGTAAAAGCAACAATAACACAACAAAGGTACAAATCTGGTAACATAGGATTCTGAACACAAAATTACTATTCATTGTTTGAGAGATCAATATCTTGTATAGCCAGTTGAAGCTCAGAGACATGCTTGAAAATGGCAAGTCATACTTAGCATCATGCTTATTTTGGGTCTGATTATACTATTCTTAGATAGCAGCTTCCGTCAGTTGCTGAATGTTAGCAAGAGGATTAGGACGGTGGGCAATTGTTCTCTTCAGTTCTTACCAAGCATATTAAATGCAATTCATGTTTACAGAATATGCTGTGTGCTATGCGTCTCAAGGAACTAATTGCCAAATTTGATTTTATGGCATGAACATTATCCTTCACTAACATAAAGCCCTCACGCACAGTGACAACAAGTCACATGTTGGAGGATGATGTCTCTGTATACAAAACCAGTCTTGTTACCCTGGATAGGAATTAGAGGCATACGTCGATGAAACGTGGTCGCACTCCAAAATGTGAAGGAGCTACCATGCTGCTAATGACTTTCCAGGATGAAGGGCTTGATCTACCTCTCACTGGATCATTTCCAGGCTCTAATATTTCTGTTGTATGTGTGCAAGCTTATGGTGACATCAGAAAAGAGCGTACACTTCCACTGTTGCAGATGAGTAGTTGCCCACCTCACGCAAGCTACCCTATGGTGTAATTTAAGAGGAACATTTGGTACAGTTCGCACTGATATCAGTCCTCCATTGTGCAGCCGATTTCACACTGATCTGGCATATTCACTGCAGTGTTCTTCTGAAAATCTTGGCAGAATGAGTTGGCAGCAGCAGTTGGCCTATGATATACTGAAAGCAACGGAGACTGATCTTCCCTCCAAGTTGTTTTCTGTTTAAAATTATAACGATTGGGGAGATTCATCAAATCATTACAGCCTTACAATCACTCTTAGTGATCAATTATATTTACAAAAACATAGTGCATGTTTTGGATCCTAAGAGCCATCTTCAGCTGTTACAATTAGTCTAAACTAAAATAGCCATAAAGAAGACATTGTCTACATGATTGTGTGCACAAACATAATAAACATTTAAATCAAGGTCTAACACATTAAAAACACTGTATACACAGTATGTATCCGGTACATTCAACTTAAATCTTACAGTAAGTTCATAGTCCAAATTAAAATTTAAAATCAAAAGACGCTGTTTCTTCAAAGTTCAACAGACCCATTGCAGGAGAGTATTATGTTTTAACTTTAAGCGGGATTTTTTAAAATGGGATTGTTGTTACTGACTTAGGTTCAAATTCCCTAATTCATTCCCTTTAACAAAGTGCTTAATACGTTTAGCTTCACTTTTTCTGAAGATAGCTATCATGCATATTAGCCAGTGAATAAACCCTACAGTATTAATTTGTTTCACTTGGTATTTTGAAGTACCGGTACTGGTACTGGGTTTCAAATGAGACAGAATATAATCACATTTAGTTCCTTCTGTCATGATTTGATTTATTTTGAATGGATCTTCAAGTTTGATAAAACCATATTTCCAGTTTTTCACTTCAAAATGGTAGAATTTTAATATCACTTTCTTTGTTTTTAATTTGGGATTGACCACAAAATGTCCTTCTTACATATTTGATCTTGATGGAGTCACCAATTGTTGCTTTGGAGCACAAATAAGTCCACTGTTATTATTTTCATTTAATATACTTTATTATGGTATAACAAAACAGTTCAACATTTCAGTGGTCAGCTTAGAACTGAACACTTTTAGCACAATTTCCCTTTTATATAATCAAGAAATAATATAAAAATATAATATAATATAAAAATATAATCAAGAAAAGAAATGACTTTTTTCAGTTTGATGCCAGCTCTAGTTTGGTATCCACTACACTGTATTCCTTGAACAGTTTTCAATTACATTATACCCATCAGTATAATCAGTACTATAAGAAATGTTGAAAATTCAACATGGCCTTCTGATTATAATGAAGGGTACCAACAGTGTATCACCTACTGGTTGCAAAACAAAATTGTTTTTGTTAACCTACTTCCGACATTGGGATCATGCATGTATGACCTGCCAACGTGATGCATTTGTATATTTGTATACTCTCAATGAGCTTGATTAACCTGATGACATGATTTTCTGGAGAACATTTCACCTTCTACAACAAACAACGCATGGTACAACAAACCCAAACACATATGTGACGATTGCCTTTGATATTTCAGACAATGAGGGATCTGGAAAATCAGGTATTTCATGAAGCTCATTTTCTGGGTCCTGTTCTTCAAGACGAGTGTTACAACTTATTACACTCTCTGAAATATCATGGTGACCTATCTGAGTTACTGTTGTGACATCCTGTGGAAGACAATTTCCTGTTACAACAACTTTTATGCTGTTGTTTATAAGGAGTTTTCTGTATGCTGCATGGAACTGAATGCATGAAGGGTTATTATTCCAATCTCCTTTTGCACAAATTAGGCTAAAAACATTTCAGAATGGTCCTGACTCATTTTGTATGTTGTGAGGTAGTCAATATCCCCTGTTGCTATCAGCTCATCAAACATCTGGTAAAAAACTACAGCATTACAAATAAATCTAACAAGTCCTGTTCTTCTGTTGGTATCAACAATTCGTTTACCTGTAACAGGGTCAATTATACCTAACATATAACTACACAAACTGTTAAGGAATGGTCTCCAGCAGGATTCATTACTAGCTCTGAGCACTGCTTTGTTTCCCTTTGCAAAGGGGTTCTTAGAATTGGATATGTCAAATATTCTATCAAAAGTATAACAAAGTCTAGCAGTTGGACCAGAGCCCTAAAAGTCAGGAACTTTGAGATCATGCTCTAACACAGTTAATGAATCACCAACAGAGGTACTTAGGATCTCAGCAGCTAATTTAACTTTCATTTTCTGATTATACCACAACAAATGTTTGGCTCACAATTTATTTGCTAGAGTTAGTCCCTCCTTTCCTTGCAGTGTATGCAACTTTCCAAAGTACTTCCAGTCTATAACCTCACCATTATGATCCAGAAGTTGTTTCTTATCTCCTAAAATATTTCTGACCTCTTTTAGCACATGGCAAGGATCGAGTACAATAAATATTTTCCTGTTCTCATCTGAAGAGTCTGAAAACCAGCGCTTAGGATCATCTGCAGAAAATGATGCCCCTAAGCTTTTTACAGCATTTAAATTTGCAGCTGCCCCATCGAAAGTTACTGAAATTATCCTGTGCCCTATATCATTAAGAATTTGAAGTGACTGGACCAGTAAATTACATTTTTCTTCTGATGATATTCCATCAACAACAAAATAACCTATGGGCATTTTCCATGAAGCATTTAATGCCACTACCATGAAATCCAATACTTCTTTAGCAACAGACAAATTTTCACTACTAATCCCCAATCCATAGACGATATAACCCACAAAATGTAATCCATTCTATTTCATTTTTTTTTTCTTATAGCCATTTCATCAAACATCAAATGGCCATAAAATGGAGCAGACTCTTTCCAGTTTTCAACTTCATATTTAATTGCATTACGGCTTCTGATGTAAAACCTGGTAGCCCTTTCACAACCCTACACCAGTGTCTCAATGTGCAAGGATGAGGCAAACACAAACCAAGAGATTCTGTTACAAACTCATATGCCCTAGGTAAATAGAAATGCAAAGTTAAAGCAAATTATTGCATTGTCTCATCATATTCACCATGAAGGGAACAGGTAATAGACTTCCTTTTGATGATGGAAGCAAGAATGTCTGGGAAATTGTCTAAGATGATATCATTATTCACCTGAGTCATAAGCCCTTCCTCCTTCGAGGTATCGAGTAACTCCTGCAACAAATTAACTTTGATGCTTTTCTGCTTCAACTTCTATTCCAAGACATGAACTTGCTTTTGCTTCTTTTCCCTATACATTTTCAGAGTCAAAATAGCATCAGAGTATTTTTTTTTTGTTCTGATCGTAAAACAGGGAAGCTGTAGGAATGATCTTGTAAAGAACACTCTGGACTCAAGACTACAGAATGGGCAGCATCTGTAGTAGTAGAAGGGCTTGGTGTTTCTGAATGATATGATCATACAGGTCTTGCCTTCTGCATCTTGGGATAGAAAATAACACAAAATGTTATCACTATTTTCTTTCCTTGCAACAAAAGAAGTGGTTACAGAAAATACCTTGATCTATAGTTTCTACTGTGTCAGAAAATGTATCTAATGAGACACTAAAATACCATTCAAACTCATTAGGTTGTCAATAACAAAATAATATTACTAAAATGGACCTACCTTCAGCAAATGCTGAGGAAAATTAAAAACTAAAGGTACTGCATCATGCTTCAATTGTCTTCTGCATGCTTTCCCTAAAATGTTTAAAATGTTTGGACCTTATGAACTGATGCTTGGTTGGCAACCAGTTTTCTCTTCTTATGCTCAATATCCACAGTTTCAGTATTTCCTTCCTATGCAGAGGGAACCTGTGGATAGCAATACCAAAAATTTCCATTCACTCTGACAGGATTTTTTTTTAAAAATCGGCAAGAGTAGGCCAATCCAGATGACAATGAGTGCCACACAAAATATTATTTTATACACACAAAAATGAATTTCAATGAAACATACCTGTGAAATGATATGCCATTGCCCCTTATGACTCTCTCAGTGCACCCACAAGCTGCACAAGAGACTGGCATTATCCTTCACAGAAGTATATATTTTAATTTATCAGAAATCTGCAGTAGTGACAGTGCCAAGCAATCCATCTTTTGCCAAACAGCATGCTCAACTTCATGCGCTACTGCAGCGCCAGTGCTACTTCTAGGGTATTATTTACTAACTCTATGGGCACGCCTGCCAGTCAACCGATGAGAGAAACTCACTCTATACACCTTAACAAAAGTTTGGAATTTTGCCGTAAATGTGTTGTGAGTTAACACATAATTGAATGAACTCTTATTTATACTCTCAGGAGTAAGATCAGTCCCTCTCTATATATTCAGCATTTCACATGAATTACTCTATTTAAAAACAAAATTTGACTTGATGTGATGTACCCTTTTCTTTAAGTGGTATTCCAAACTTTTGTCGAGGAGTGTATTTCCATTGAAGAGTAGGACAGAAAATTGGTGATGTTTTGAGAGGCTGGAGTATGTAATGACAAAAAGGATACAAGTATACATTAGTGTGAGAAGATGAAGCACTTGGTATTAAAGGTTGCTAAGATTTGTGTGTGTAATCGAAACTGAGAAATTAATGCACTGCTCATGAAGATCCAGTAATTCATTAATTATCATTTGGTGACCTTCAGGTATTGTAGATTGCTTATATTTGGATGTCTCATGTTGTTTGATGCGTAAGTGCTGTAAAACTTTTGTAATGTGTGTATTAATATTTAATACTGTGAATACATAACATTATGATGATCTAACGTTTACCATTCACAGGAATAAAGTATGGAGCAATCAGAAAAAACAGTTATCAAGACTGAACCTCAGTGGAATGAAGAGGAAGATGAAGAAGAAGACGAGGAAGAGGAGGAGGAACAAATTGAAACATCGGTGAGTATCATGCCCTTTCCTTTAGAGCCATTCATGCTGATAGTGGTCGTGGTGATTACTGCTTTAAGAGGAATTACAACTAGGCAGCCATCCTCTCTAAACACTAATCAGAGGGGGAAAATGGAAGGGATCCGGTAGCTCAAAAAAGGAAGGTATCGGCCAAAGAAAGACAAGGGCCACGAAAGGTGTGAAAATGAAAGAGTCCCTAGGCCTGAAATGCTTTAATACATTCAGGGTCAGAAAAGAACAAGAGTTGACCAAGTGAGGTTGGATAGGATAGATGAAAGTGAGGAGCATGGCACAAGTAAGTGGAAGCAATTTAACCACTTCAGTGGCGGGTTCTGCCATACCCCCTGTGCCAGAAAGGTGAGGTTTCTTCGGAGGAAATTATTTATTTTTATGAAACAAGGAATGAGTAACAGTTATTAAGGAAACACATTCATATGTTATTTAAGGTTAATAAGAACTTACTTTACACTCCATTTACAACTTTTTTTTACAGTAGGTCTGTGACATGGTTTCATAAAATATTGGTGTTTTGAGAATACAGTGGAACCTCGGATTGTGAGTAACTTGGTCTATGAGTGTTTTGCAAGATGAGCAAATATTTTAAATAAATTGTGACTTGATAAGCGAGTGAGGTTTCGCAATACGAGCATCACGTGTACGTACGTTTCCACCTCCCCTGTGCCTTTGTTTTCCCCTCCCCCTGCCACTCTCTTTCCTGGGAAAGTGTGTGTAATAATTTCCCGCGCTGGACTTCAGTTGGCGTGTCTCACTCGCATAGTCAACACCATACAAGTGTACATGTTTTGTTTCTGTCATCTGTGATATAACTGTTCTGCAACGATGGGCCCTGTGAACGAAAAGAAGGCTAAAAAGGAATTCGGTCAGAAGAAGGAGATGATTACAGTGGATGAATCTGTTCAATGACAATGCAATGTCACATTTTTGTGAAATCCTCAAAAAAAGGCAAAAGCAACAGTCATTGGACAGGTTCCTCATTAAAGTTGCATGAAAAGAAAACACTTCCAATGAGCCAACCAATAGCAGTGATTCCGTTAGTGAAATTCGTGCTACACAGTAACTCTTCTCATGTCATCTCTTGTCTCCCTCACACCAACAATGATTCTGTTGTAAAGTAAAGTGCAGTTTAATTGTTTTACGTTATATCTTGTTTTAGAAATGTTATGCGAATAAATGTTTTTATATTGTGGACGAATCATCCAAGTTTCAATAGTTTCTTATGGGAAAATTTGCTTTGATATACGAGCGATTTTGATTACGACTTTCACCATTGTTATTTAATTGTGCATTGGAGAAGGTTATGCGTGAATGGAGCAAGAAATGCCAATCAACTATCAAGATCAGTAGAAATATTAAACTCAACTGCCTTGCTTTTGCGGACGATTTAGCATTACTTGCAAATACAATAGAAGAGGCTAAATTTCAAATTGAACAACTAGAAATTATAGCAAAAAAAATGGGATTACAAATTTCATTTGAAAAAACAGAAATTATGCCAACTTTTAAAGTTGATTTACCAGTTATTCAACTGAACAGTAATAAAGATATTAAGATTGTTCAGAAATTCAAATATCTTGGGGAAATAATAACATGGAACACAAATGAAAAAGAAGCAATAGAACACAGAACAACTAAATTTAAACAAGCACAAAGACTTACCTGGCCAACGCTAAGCTGAAACACTATAATTCCATAGTTAAACCAGAGTCAACATACGCTAGTGAAACTTTATTCAAATTAAATGTAAAATCTACAACAGACAAATTACGGAAAACTGATAGAAGAATTCTTAGAACAATAATTAATAAAAAACACCAAGTTGATGGACAGTGGAGATTGTTACCTAACAACATTGTCTATCGTGAATGTGAATCAATAATATCTACAATGCATAAAAGAAGAATTTCCTTTTTCTGTCACATATCAAGATTACCAGACACCAGGATATTGAAACAACTATTTGAATATTTTTTGAAAAATAAAATCAATAATAATTGGTTCAAAGAAGTTCAAGATGATTTGGAAGAATTGGGTGTAACTCGGCAACAAATTAAAGACAGAAAAGAGAAGAGGATTTTGAAGAACAAAAGCATAAGTCTCAAACTAAAAACAGTTGAACGGAAACAATATACTATATCGGATACACAAAGGGCTTCCAGGTCGGAGAGGATGAGAAAGTTCTGGAAGAAGAAAAAGAAGAAATTAACTCAAATGTACTGATTTAATTGCTCCTCTGTGGGCGTAAAATATGTAAATAATAATAATAATAATATTACAGAAATACATCAAAATCTGTAATCTTGTGGATGATTGGTAGGAACATGTTTGATGCCAGCCCAAAAAAAACATAACACTTACAAAAAATTAAGTTTCTGAGATGTATTTTACAATTCCAATCATCATAATTTAATTTTTATTAATATTTTGGAAAGGGAATTACAATTCAAGGGGAGAAAATCAAAACCATGGAATTTGCTAATGAAATTGTTATTTTATTTGATACTACAGAAGATATGGAGAAATAGCTGAATGGTATGGGCAGAGTCTTGGGCAAGGAGTTCAAGATGAAAATAAATAAGTCCAAAACAAAAGTAATGGAGAGCAATCAATGTCAGGTGAGGCAGGAAATATTAGATTAGGAAGTGAAGTTTTAAAGGAACTAGATGAATATTGTTACTTTGGTAGTAGAATAACTACCGATGGCAGAAGTAAGAAGGACATAAAATGTAGACTAGCACAAACAAGGAAGAGCTTTCTTAAGGAAAGAAATTTGCTCACTTCAAATATTGATATAAGAATTGGAAAGACGTTTTTGAAGACTTCAGTATGGAGCGTGGCATTGATGAAAGTGAAATATGGATGATAACCAGCTCAGAAAGAAAGAGAATAGAATCTTTTGAAATCTGGTATTACAGGAGAATGTTGAAGGTGAGGTGGATAGATCGAATCACGAATGAAGATAGATTGAATCTAATTGGTGAGAGGAGATCGTTGTGGCTAAATTTGATGAGAAGAATGGATAGAACAATAGGACACACCTTAAAACACCCAGGACTTGTTCAGTTGGTGTTTGAGGGAAGTGTAGGTAGTAAGAATGGTAGGGGTAGACCAGGGTATGAATATGACAAGCAGATTAGAGTAGATGTAGGATTTAGTAGTTACATAGAAATGAAAATGTTAGCACAGAATTGGGTGAAATGGGGAGCTGCATCAAACTAGTCTGTGGACTGATGTCTCAAACAACAATATAATTTATATCTGGCTCCTTGGCTAAGATGGACAGTATTGTTGCCTTTGGTTAAGAGGGCTCCAGTTTCAATTCCTGGTCCAGTGAGGCCTTTTAACCACTCCTGGCTAACTCCTCTGACTCAGGGACTGGGTGTTTGTGTTTGTCCCAACACTCTCCTCTTCATATTCACCACAAAACACCACACTACCAAGCCGTACAGAAACAAGCAATACTTAATACATCCCTCCACATAGTATTGGTGTCAGGTAGGGAATCCAGCAGTAAAATAGAGCCCAGACTATTTGCAAAACACAGTTTGCACCCATGACCCTATCAGAATGTACGAAAATTGGTAGAAGAAGAACGATGTATTTTATGACTTTATTTTGGGTTCATTAAATTCATATTCTTTTAAAACATCCAAGTGTTATGCTTTTCTTGGCTGGCAGTATATATTCTTCTTCATTTGGTTAATCCTTACACTGTTACGCCCGAGATATCTTGTCAGCAACTTCAGCTAAATTTCTGAAAAGAAAATTGATAAATTTGGAGTTTCCCATGATTTTAAACATGAGTGGCAGCAAGCTACATCTTTTAGGAAGATAATGGAACATACGTCAGAATGCAAATTAAATTTTAACGCTCTCTGCAGTTAAGTATCTGAAATAATACACTCAGCTTGGTACACAAACTAGGTTGGTAGTCCCGAAAAGCAGCTGTGTCCAGGGCTTGTAAAATTGTCTTCAAATAGCAGATGGTGCATGCTTTCAGAGTTTGAACTTATAAAAGCTGTGAATATTCTTGAATTGGAAGATGCGTACTCACAATATCAGTGGTTGAATATCAAACATTTTATAGGATACTGTATTTTTGGCTCTAATGGACAACCCTGATTATCTCTGTCCTTAATTTTTTTCCAAAAAATCTTAAAGGTATTCTGGAATTCTTATGCCAGCTCAGATGACATCTCTTTTTATTTTTGCTCTTTTTTTCATATATTTCAAATATTTTTAGGCGTTATATTTAATAAATTCAGCAAGAAGGGTTCTGTTAGTGGCTCATTAGTCTATCTGCAAGCAACTATATTGCCATTCTTGACTCCCTTTTATCAACTTCATCCAACTGTAGTATTGTTCATCAGCAAGGAGAAAGGTAGCCTATCGCATGAAAAGGGAAGATATACAAATATGAAGGTTTTCACATGTGGTAGAAATCTTGGAACATAAAACAAGCACAGAAGGGGAAAAGGAATCCAAGGAAGATACGAGTGATAAAGTTGAACAAGTATAGAGTTAGAAATTATGATAGGAACCAATACTAGGAAAATACAATGACAGCTGTTTTTTTTTTTTTTTTTTTTGGTATTGGCTTTACGTTGCACCGACACAGATAGGTCTTATGGCGACGATGGGACAGGAAAGGGTTAGGACTGGGAAGGAAGCAGCTGTGGCCTTAATTAAGGTACAGCCCCAGCATTTGCCTGGTGTAAAAATGGGAAACCACGGAAAACCGTCTTCAGGGCTGCCGACAGTGGGGCTCGAACCCACTATCTCCTGAATACTGGATACTGGCCGCACTAAGCGACTGCAGCTGTCAAGCTCAGTACAGGTGAGATTAGGAGATGGAGTAATTGATAACAGAGACAAGAACAAACTATACATCTTTACATACTGTTGATCGGCTCTTTCCTCACCAAGTCATAAAACACGTGAAATAAGGTAAAATGGGTCTACCTATATTATATTAATGACAAATATAACTATCATCATCATCATTATCATCATCATTATCATCCTTTAACCATCTCCAGTCACCCAGGTGCGGTACAAGTGTGCTCTCCATCTTTGTCTATCCAGGTACATTTCTTCATTCTCAACTTGGTGCATTCCACTCCTCTTCCTTCCAGTTCTTTTCCGAGCCATTTTCTCACTGATCTCATTTGATTCATCCATTTTACGTGGCCATACCATTTGGGTCTTCATATTTTTACATTTTAAAAAATTGGTTATATTCTCATTAAGACATTACTTCGTGATACACTCAACTTTTGATTAACCAGGATAAATATCTATTAACTTGACCATGATGGCCACAGTTAATTAATAACGAATAAATAGAAAAGTAAACAGCACATTTCGTTGAAACTAATAAGGCAAAGAAAATGTTCAGACTATCTAATTTAACTGTTTCTGTATTCTAATTCTGTATTACTGTAACTCCTAACACTCATGCATTTTTAGTGTTTTTGATATCGTGGTTAAGCTGCACCTCAGAACCGGACCCTGGGCTGGACTAATGAAAGACTGGACTAATCGACAATATGCTATA
The DNA here is from genome assembly GCF_040414725.1 of Anabrus simplex. NCBI lineage: Eukaryota > Metazoa > Arthropoda > Insecta > Orthoptera > Tettigoniidae > Anabrus > Anabrus simplex. The sequence continues at coordinate 159,277,796 of NC_090279.1, read as the reverse complement.
AGTAACAATATTTAACTCACCCGAAATGAGTTGATGTCGTCTTTATGATTTCTCAATACACTGTTGAAGTTTCACTCCTGATGACAGATTAATACTCGTGGCGGAAAGTTAAGTCCATAAAAACATATTACAAAAACTCAGAATTTAATTTGTAAAGGTACGCTGACACTTCGTATAAACATCACAGACTGTCGTAAACAAAAGGAACTCGCATTACAGTGTCATAAACTCTGCAGAATTCAAAAATTAAAAGAAATCAGTTGTCTTTTTCTGTGTTTTTATGTCAGTTGCTTTTTAGAAGCAAAAATCACACCACTTCTTTATAAACATTACATCAACTGCTGTTGCTCCTGTCTGCTGCTCAATATAAGTTGCTGCTGAGCGTAAAATTGCACTTCCCTAAGTGTGACTCATTTTTCCTTCTTCATTTTCTTCTTCATCATCAACTTCTACTTCTTTGTCCTGCTGAATAACAGCCTGTAAAAATTCTTCATCATTTAGTATTTCATTGTCAAGTTTTTTATCACCATCTATCCAATTCAAAATGTCTCATACTACAAGATTGCCAGAGTTAGGCAGTTGCTGTAGGTCGTGTAACAGAGTTGCATTGTCATCTTGTAGAGAATCCTGAAGATTAGGCTTGTAGGCTTGTAATCTGCTTTAAGGGTTTCTTCTTTATGTTCTTCAACAATCTCTTGTACATTTTGCCAGACTTTTTTCCAAGAATTTGGAAGTGTGGATGCTGGTATTTTATTATATGCCTTAGTCACCATGTAAATCACATCTTTCATGTTGATTTTCTTCAAGGCCTCAATCAGATTTATGTTGTCTTCATTATGCATTTTTACTAAAATTTCTGAAAGAAGTTTTTGTTGGTATTTCCTCTCAAAACATTCAGTGACCCCTTGGTCCATTAGCTGTGCGATGCTTGTTACATTTGATGGCAGAAATAAGAGTCTAATACCACTTTCACCTTTGCATCCAAGTTCACCTAGGTGGGTGCGTGCATTGGCTCGCTATAGCAATGTTTTTTCTGGCAACTTCGAGCTCATCAAGTGATCTTTCACTTTAGGAACAGATTCACTTATAACCCACTCCTTAAACAGGTAAGAGTCCATCTAGGCTGATTTTTGTGACCTATAGTACACTGGAAGAGATGACATGTTCAAGTTCTTAAAAGCCCTTGGTTTTGCCAATTTTCCAATCACAGAAAGGGGCATCTCATGGGTCCCTGAGTCATTTGAACATAATGCAATCATAGTTCTTCCTATACTGGCCTTAAAACCTGAGGCTGAAATTTCCTTAGCACAAGCAAAATTGTTTGTAGGCAAAAGTCTGTAATTTAGTTCCATTTCATCAATATTATATACTTGCTCTTGAGTAAGGTTTGCTTGGGTAATGACGTCAGTAAAGATTTTTGAAAAATTACTTGCTGCTATGTTGTCAGCTGAAAATTTTTCACCATTAATGGCAAGGAGATGAATTTCATGATGTTTCTTCCTGCGTGCAAGCCATTCATCACTAGCCAAAAATTTCCCCTCATTTT